>NC_053025.1:405032966-405065073 GCF_003073215.2 Triticum urartu | reverse complement strand
CCGTAATACATCATCTCACAACTAACATATTAGTTGTAATGCTTGCAAGGCTTATGTGATGTGCATTACCGAGAGGGCCCAGAGATCCTCTCTGACAATCGGAGTGACAAATCCTAATCTCGAAATATGCCAACCCAACATGTACCTTTGGAGACACCTGTAATGCTCCTTTATAATCACCCAGTTACGTTGTGACGTTTGGTAGCACCCAAAGTGTTCCTCCGGCAAACGGGAGTTGCATAATCTCATAGTCATAGGAACATGTATAAGTCATGAAGAAAGCAATAGCAACATACTAAACGATCGGATGCTAAGCTAATGGAATGGGTCATATCAATGAGATCATTCAACTAATGATGTGACCTCCTTAATCAAATAACAACTCTTTGTTCATGGTTAGGAAACATAACCATCTTTGATTAACGAGCTAGTCAAGTAGAGGCATACTAGTGACGCTCTGTTTTTCTATGTATTCACACATGTGTTATGTTTCCGGTTAATACAATTCTAGCATGAATAATAAACATTTATCATGATATAAGGAAATAAATAATAACTTTATTATTGCCTATAGGGCATATTTCCTTCATCACTACCACCAAGCTATTAGAGCTTCGTGATGAACTATAACATATCAGGGATAGACATGATGATCCTTGAGCAACTCGCGATGTTTGACACCGCCAAAGTAGAAATCAAGTAGGAGGATCAATTGTTGATGGTTAAACCACTAGTTTCAAGAAGGGCAAGGGAAAGAAGGGATACTTCATGAAACGGCAAATCAGTTGCTGCTCTAGTGAAGAAACCCAAGGTTGAACCCAAACCCGAGACTAAGTGTTTCTGTAATGAGGGGAACGGTCACTGAAGCAGAACTACCCTAGATACTTGGTAGATGAGAAGGCTGGCAAGGTCGACAGAGGTATTTTGAATATATGTTATATTATTGTGTACTTTACTAGTACTCCTAGTAGCACCAGAAAAAAAAATACTGGTTCGGTTGCTAAGTGTTAGTAACTCGAAATAAAAGGTTGCGGAGACTAGCTAAAGGTGAGATGAGGATATGTGTTGGATGTGTTTCCAAGGTTGATGTGATCAAACATCGCACGCTCCCTCTACCATCGGGATTGGTGTTAAACCTAAATAATTGTTATTTGGTGTTTGCGTTGAGCATAGATATGATTGGATTATGTTTATCGCAATACGGTTATTCATTTAAGGAGAATAATGGTTACTCTGTTTATTTGAATAATACCTTCAATGGTCTTGCACCTAAAATGAATGGTTTATTGAATCTCGATTGTAGTGATACACATGTTCATGCCAAAAGATATAAGATAGTAATGATAGTACCACATACTTGTGGCACTGCCATTTAAGTCATGTTGGTATAAAACGCATGAAGAAGCTCCATGTTGATGGATCTTTGGACTCACTCGTTTTTGGAAAGATTGAGACATTTGAACCATGTCTATTGGTAGATATGCATGAAGAAACTCCATACACATGGATCATTTGGACTCACTTGATTTTGAATCACTTGAGACATGCAAATCATACCACATGGGCAAGATGACTGAAAGGCCTCGTTTTCAGTAAGATGGAACAAGAAAGCAACTTGTTGGAAGTAATACATTTTGATGTGTGCAGTCCAATGAGTGCTGAGGCACGCAGTGGATATTGTTATGTTCTTACTTCACAGATGATTTGAGTAGATGTTGAGTATATTTACTTGATGAAACACAAGTCTGAATTATTGAAAGGTTTAAGTAATTTCAGAGTGAAGTTGAAGATCGTCGTGACAAGATGATAAAATGTCTATGATATGATCATAGAGATGAATATCTGAGTTACGAGTTTGGCACACAATTAAGACATTGTGGAAATTGTTTCACAACTAATACCGCCTGGAACACCATAGTGTGATGGTGTGTCCGAACATCATAACTGCACCCTATTGGATATGGTGCATGCCATGATGTCTCTTATCGAATTACCACTATCGTTTATGGGTTAGGCATTAGAGACAACCGCATTCACTTTAAATAGGGCACCACGCAATTCCGTTGAGATGACACTGTATGAACTATGGTTTAGAAAAATTTAAGCTGTCGTTTCTTAAAAGTTTGGGGCTGCGACGCTTATGTGAAAAAGTTTCAGGCTGATAAGCTCGAACCCAAAGCGGATAAATGCATCTTCATAGAATACCCAAAATAGTTGGGTATACCTCCTATTTCAGATCCGAAAGCAAAAGTGATTGTTTCTAGAAACGGGTCCTTTCCCGAGGAAAAGTTTATCTCGAAAGAATTGAGTGGGAGGATGATGGAGACTTGATGAGGTTATTGAACCGTCACTTCAACTAGTGTGTAGCAGGGCACATGAAGTTGTTCCTGTGGCACCTACACCAATTGAAGTGGAAGCTTATGATAGTGATCATGAAACTTCGGATCAAGTCACTACCAAACCTCATAGGTCAACAAGGATGCGTACTACTTTAGAGTGGTACGTAATCCTGTCTTGGAAGTCATGTTGCTAGACAACAATGAACCTACGAGCTATGGAGAAGCGATGGTGGGCCCGGATTCCGACGAATGGCTCGAGGCCATAAAATCCGAGAGAGGATCCATGTATAAAAACAAAGTATAGACTTTGGAAGAACTACTTTATGGTTGTAAGGCTGTTGGGTGCAGATGGATTTTAAAAGGAAGACAGACAATGATGGTAAGTGTCACCATTAAGAAAGCTCGACTTGTCGTTAAGATGTTTTCCGACAAGTTCAAGGAGTTGACTACAATGAGACTTTCTCACTTGTAGCGATGCTAAGAGTCTGTTGGAATTATGTTAGCAGTTACTGCATTATTTATGAAATCTTGCAGATAGGATGTCAAAACATTGTTTCCTCGATGATTTTCTTGAGGAAAGGTTGTATGTGATACAACCAGAAGGTTTTGTCAATCCTGAAAGATGCTAACAAGTATGCAAAGCTCCAGCAATCCTTCTAAGGACTGGAGTAAGCATCTCGGAGTTGGAATGTACACTTTGACGAGATGATCAAAGATTTTGGGTTTATACAAAGTTTATGAGAAACTTGTATTTCCAAAGAAGTGAGTGGGAGCACTATAGAATTTTTGATGAGTATATGTTGTTAACATATTGTTGATCAGAAATGATGTAGAATTTCGGTAAAGCATACAGGGTTATTTGAGAAGTGTTTTTCAATGGAAAACCTGGATTAAGCTACTTGAACATTGAGCATCAAGATCTATAAGGATAGATCAAAAACGCTTAATAGTACTTTCAAATGAATACATACCGTGACAAGATTTTGAAGGAGTTCAAAATAGATTAGCAAAGAAGGAGTTCTTGGCTATGTTACAAGGTGTGAGTATTGAGTAATGAAGGAAATATGCCCTAGAGGCAATAATAAAGTTATTATTTATTTCCTTATATCATGATAAATGTTTATTATTCATGCTAGAATTGTATTAACCGGAAACATAATACATGTGTGAATACATAGACAAACAGAGCGTCACTAGTATGCCTCTACTTGACTAGCTCGTTAATCAAAGATGGTTATGTTTCCTAACCATGAACAAAGAGTTGTTATTTGATTAACGAGGTCACGTCATTAGTTGAATGATCTGATTGACATGACCCATTCCATTAGCTTAGCACCCGATCGTTTAGTATGTTGTTATTGCTTTCTTCATGACTTATACATGTTCCTATAACTATGAGATTATGCAACTCCCGTTTGCCGGAGGAACACTTTGGGTGCTACCAAACGTCACAACGTAACTGGGTGATTATAAAGGAGCATTACAGGTGTCTCCAAAGGTACATGTTGGGTTGGCGTATTTCGAGATTAGGATTTGTCACTCCGATTGTCGGAGAGGTATCTCTGGGCCCTCTCGGTAATGCACATCACATAAGCCTTGCAAGCATTACAACTAATATGTTAGTTGAGATGATGTATTACGGAACGAGTAAAGAGACTTGCCGGTAACGAGATTGAACTAGGTATTGGATACCGACGATCGAATCTCGGGCAAGTAACATACCGATGACAAAGGGAACAACGTATGTTGTTATGCGGTCTGACCGATAAAGATCTTCGTAGAATATGTAGGAGCCAATATGGGCATCCAGGTCCCGCTATTGGTTATTGACCGGAGACGTGTCTCGGTCATGTCTACATTGTTCTCGAACCGTAGGGTCCGCACGCTTAAAGTTACGATGACAGTTATTATGAGTTTATGCATTTTGATGTACCGAAGTTAGTTCGGAGTCCCGGATGTGATCACGGACATGACGAGGAGTCTCGGAATGGTCGAGACATAAAGATTGATATATTGGATGACTATATTCGGACACCGGAAGGGTTCCGGAGAAGTTTCGGATAAAACCGGAGTGCCGGAGGGGTTACCGGAACCCCCCGGGGGGTTAATGGGCCTTATGGGCCCCTAATGTGGAGAAGAGGAAGGGGTTGTGAGGGCAGGCCGCGCGCCCCCTCTCCCCCTATTCCGAATTGGACAAGGAGGGAGGGGCGGCGCCCCCCCTTTCCTATTCTCCCTCCACCTCTCCTAATTGGACAAGGAACGGGGAGGGGAGTCCTACTCCCGGTAGGAGTAGGACTCCTCCTGCGCCCTCCTCTAGGCCGGCGCACCACCCCCCCTTGGATCCTTTATATACGGAGGCAGGGGGGCACCCTAGAACACACAAGTTGATCCTCGTGATCGTTCCTTAGCCGTGTGCGGTGCCCCCTGCCACCATATTCTACCTCGGTCATATCGTTGTAGTGCTTAGGCGAAGCCCTGCGTCGGTGGAACATCATCATCGTCACCACGTCGTTGTGCTGACGGAACTCATCCCCGAAGCTTTGCTGGATCGGAGCCCGGGGAGCGTCATCGAGCTGTACGTGTGCTAAGAACTCGGAGGTGCCGGAGTAACGGTGCTTGGATCGGTCGGATCGGGAAGAAGACGTACGACTACTTCCTCTATGTTGTGTCAACGCTTCCGTTGCGATCTACAAGGGTACGTAGATCATACTCTCCCCTCTCATTGCCATGCATCACCATGATCTTGCGTGTGCGTAGGAATTTTTTTGAAATTACTGCATTCCCCAACAAGTAAGACTCAAGACCTGACCACGTTAGAAGAGAGAGAAAGGAGGAAGGTCGTCCCCTATGCTTTAGACGTAGGCTCTACAGTATGCTATGTTGTGTACCGCACCTGAAGTGTGCCTTGCCATCAGTCAGTCAAGGGGTACAAGAGTGATCCAGGAATGGATCACATGACAGCGGTCGAACTTATCCTTAGTAACTAGTGGACAAAGGAATTTTCTCGATATGGAGGTGGTAAAAGAGTATGTCGTAAAGGGTTACGTCGATGCAAACTTTGACACTAATCCGGATGACTCTGAGTAGTAAACCAGATTCGTATAGTAGAGCAGTTATTTGAAATAGCTCCAAGTAGCGCGTGGTAGCTGCATCTACAATATGACATAGAGATTTGTAAAGCACACATGGATCTGAAAGGTTCAGACCCATTGACTAATAAACCTCTTTCGCAAGCGAGATATGAACAAACCCCATGGGTGTTGGATTCATTACAATCACATAATGATGTGAACTAGATTATTGACTCTAGTGCAAGTGGGAGACTATTGGAAATATGCCCTAGAGGCAATAATAAAATGGTTATTATTCTATTTCCTTGTTCATGATAATTGTCTATTGTTCATGCTATAATTGTATTAACTAGAAACCGTAATACATGTGTGAATACATAGACCACAACATGTCCCTAGTAAGCCTCTAGTTGACTAGCTCGTTGATCAATAGATGGTTATGGTTTCCTAACCATGGACATTGGATGTCATTGATAACGGGATCACATCATTAGGAGAATGATGTGATGGACAAGACCCAATCCTAAGCATAGCACAAGATCGTATAGTTCGTCTGCTAAAGCTTTTCTAATGTCAAGTATCATTTCCTTAGACCGTGAGATTATGGAACTCCCGAATACCGTAGGAATGCTTTGGGTGTGCCAAACATCGCAACGTAACTGGGTGGCTATAAAGGCACACTACGGGTATCTCTGAAAGTGTCTGTTGAGTTGGCACGAATCGAGACTGGGATTTGTCACTCCGTGTGACGGAGAGATATCTCTGGGCCCACTCGGTAATGCATCATCATAATGAGCTACAGGATCATGCGTTACGGAACGAGTAAAGAGACTTGCCGGTAACGAGATTGAACGAGGTATGGGGATACCGACGATCGAATCTCGGGAAAGTAACATATCGATAGACAAAGGGAATTGTATACGGGATTGATTGAATCCCCGACATCGTGGTTCATCCGATGAGATCATCGTGGAACATGTGGGAGCCAATATGGGTATCCAGATCCCGATATTGGTTATTGGCTGGAGAGATGTCTCGGTCATGTCTGCATGGTTCCCGAAGCCATAGGGTCTACACACTTAAGGTTCGGTGACGCTAGAGTTGTTATGGGAAATAGTATGTGGTTACCGAAGGTTGTTCGGAGTCCCGGATGAGATCCCGGACGTGACGAGGAGTTCCGGAATGGTCTGGAGATGAAGATCGATATATTGGATGAAGGGTATTGAAGTCCGGAATTGTTCCGGGGGTACCGGGTGACGACCAGCGTGTCCGAAAGGGGTTTCGGAGGCCCCGGCAAGCGTTGGGGGGCCTTATGGGCCAAGGGGAGGGGGCACATCAGCCCGCTAAGGGGCTGAGCACCCCTCCCACCACATCTCACGTAACTTGGAGAGGTGGGGGCACCTCCCCTAGGGCAGCCACCCCTCCCGGCTTGGGGGGCAAGTTTCCTAGGGGTGGGGGCGCCCAAACCCATCTAGGGTTTTCCCTGTGGCCGCCGCCCCTCCCCTAGGGAACCCTAGGGCGCCTCCTCCACCCCCTTCCCCCTATATATAGTGAGGGAGAGAGAGGGCAGCCGCACCCCTTCCCTGGCGCAGCCCCTCCCTCCTCCAACTCTTCCTTCTCCTGCGTAGAGCTTGGCGAAGCCCTGCAGGAATACCACAAACTCCACCACCACGCCGTCGTGCTGCCGGAGTTCTCCCTCAACTTCTCCTCTCCTATTGCTGGATCAAGAAGGAGGAGACGTCCCCGGGCTGTACGTGTGTTGAACACGGAGGCGCCGTCCGTTCGGCGCTAGATCGGATCTTCCGCGATTTGAATCGCCGCGAGTACGACTCCATCAACCGCGTTCTTGTAATGCTTCCGCTTAGCGATCTTCAAGGGTATGAAGATGCACTCCCTCTCTCTCGTTGCTAGCATCTCCTAGATTGATCTTGGTGACACGTAGGAAAATTTTGAGTTATTTCTACGTTCCCCAACAAGCAGCCCCCTGGCTTTGCTACCTCTTGAGCTTGCGTTGGATTTCCCCGAAGAGGAAAGGATGATGCAGCAGAGTAGCGTAAGTATTTCCCTCAGTTTTTGAGAACCAAGGTATCAATCCAGTAGGAGGCCATGCTCAAGTCCCTCGTACCTGCACAAAACGATAGCTACTCGCAACCAACGCGATTAGGGGTTGTCAATCCCTTCACGGTCACTCACGAGAGTGAGATCTGATAGATATAATATTTTTGGTATAGAGATGCAAGGTGAAAAGTAAAAGGCAAAGTAAAAAAGCAAAGCAAGATTAAAGTGATGGAGATTGATATGATGAGAATAGACCCGGGGGCCATGGGTTTCACTAGTGGCTTCTCTCAACAGCATAAGTATTCTACGGTGGGTGAACAAATTACTGTTGAGCAATTGACAGAATTGAGCATAGCTATGAGAATATCTAGGCATGATCATGTATATAGGCATCACGTCCGTGACAAGTAGACCGAAACGATTCTGCATCTACTACTATTACTCCACTCATCGACCGCTATCCAGCATGCATCTAGAGTATTAAGTTAAAAACAGAGTAACGCTTTAAGCAAGATGACATGATGTAGAGAGATAAATTCATGCAATATGAAATAAACCCCATCTTGTTATCCTCGATGGCAACGATACAATACGTGCCTTGCTGCCCCTTCTGTCACTGGGAAAGGACACCGCAATATCGAACGCAAAGCTAAGCACTTCTCCCATGGCAAGAACTACCAATCTAGTTGGCCAAACCAAACGGATAATTCGAAGAGACTTGCAAAGATAACCAATCATACATAAAAGAATTCAGAGAAGATTCAAATATTATTCATAGATAGACTTGATCATAAACCCACAATTCACCGGTCTCAACAAACACACAGCAAAAAGAAGAAGATTACATCGAATAGATCTCCACGAGAGAGGGTGAGAACTTTGTATTGAGATCCAAAAAGAGAGAATAAGCCATCTAGCTAATAACTATGGACCCGAAGGTCTGAGGTAAACTACTCACACTTCATCAGAGAGGCTATGATGATGTAGAAGCCCTCCGTGATGACGGCCCTCTCCGACGGAGCTCCGGAACAGGCCCTAAGATGGGATCTCGTGGATACAGAAAGTTGCGACGGTGGAATTAGGTTTTTGGCTCCGTTTCTGTTCGTTTGGGGGTACGTAGGTAAATATAGGAGGAAGAAGTACTGATACGGGCACGACAGAGAAGGTGAATCCCAATTTCAGGACTCCACCAAGCTAGGCGTGTTGTTGTTATTTTTAATAATTAGATTTTTAGTAATTGTGAGTTTTGGCTTGGTTTTGGGCATGTCCAACCAAGTCAGGTCGAGGCCCATTAGGCCGGGCGCCTCAACCCTCCATATAAGGAGCTGGGGCGCATTAGGTTTGGGGGTTGAGAATTTTAGTCTAAAAATCGAGTTGTGTTTCTTTGGTGAAGCATCCCTCCGGGGACGGCGATGCCGTTTATCTAATAAAGATTGTTGCGGAGGTTCTTATGTTCATCAAGGATTATCGTGCTTTGGTTTGAGGCGTGGTGATCTTCATCATGTTGCTTGCTGGATTTGTTTCCTCGTCTTCAGGTTACGCGGATTACTCCCGTGATTAGAAGTTTTTCTATTTGATTGTCTTGCGGTGAAAGATCGGGCAAAAACTATAGGATCATCACGTTGATCCTTATCATGTGGTATCAGATTACTGGGTTTATCACCGCAAATTCGTCCTGTTGAGATTGATCTGCTGGCGTTTGCTCTAGCACTCCTAGATTGCTGAGGCTTTGAAGATCTGCTGTGGATTGTTGTTGGTGCCGCCAAGGAGGAGTTTGCACGTAGATTGAAGATCGGATCTAATTGATTTTTGTTTCACTTGCGACAAGATCGATTTCCTCTGTTCTCGGAATACATACAGGCGCCGACGACTTATAATTTCTGATCGATTGGACTGGATCCGTTTCTGTGGTCCGTAAAGTTCAGGATCAAGCGACGGAAAGATTAAAAAAATAGGAAAGGAATGGAGCAGCTGGGATTGCACACGGATCACATCGGTTTATTCGTTTCCGTGTTGGATCAAAATTTGTGGTTCGCGTACGTTTGTGTGGAGTCTGGCCCATTAAAAAAATGGAGTTGTGCTGACTTGGTTTAAAGCAGATCCAATCAGATTAGAATACAATTTTGGTTTGTTTGTTACGTGAGTTCTGCTTACGCCAGCAAAGAAAAAAAGTAAAGAAAACATATCAGACCGGTTGAGCTGTAGCTGCACGTACTTGGAGATATTCCTGGATCGGACTCGTTTCAAACAATCGTTTCAAACAACATCAGATCAGACTGACAGTTTCCTTCGTAGTTTCAAAAAAAAACATAGAAAAAATATCAAATTGGACGATGCCTTCCACATGGTTTTCTCGGCTGGATGAGAACTCTAAGGATCATGCTCGGACTCAGATAGCTGATATACAAAAGATCTTTAAAGAGATGCAGGCGGAATTAAAAAATCCCATTACAGTTTTTCCCGCGCATACTGTGCAGCCTTCCACGAGGGTAATTTTCAAGGACACATCCGTGGTTCAGTAGAATATGTTAACGAGGCCGCGACAACACACACTGGTTCTAAAGAGGACAAGGCTGATGTTGACAAAATTTTGGTGGATGATGGTGTACCATTGATTGGGCTAAATGTGCAACTCAAACGAGTACATGGTGATGCATGCATGACAATTGATAGATGTCAACGTTGGAGTTTATTTCAGACTCAGTGTATGATTAAAGGCAAAGCATGTAAGTTGATGATTGATGGTGGTAGCTGTACTAATGGCATAAGCAAGGCAATGGTGGCATCATTGGGGTTGTCCACGTGGCGTATTCCTGAACCTAAGCATCTTGAGTGGTTGAATAGTTGTGGTATGCTGAAGGTTACTCATAAAGTGCGTGTGCCATTTACAGTTGGTGACTATGTTGATGTGGTAGAATGTGATGTGTTGCCATTGGAGGTGTGTGGGTTGTTACTTGGACATCCATGGCAGTATGATCGCAATGTTACACATGCTGGGAGAGCAAATACATATTCTTTTGTGCATAATGGCAAACATCAGACTTTGAAGCCTATGAAGGATGATCAAATAAAGTCTGATGTGGAGCAGGTGGTACACAAGGAGAGGTTGCGCAAGGCTAAGCCGCCAAGGTTAGCTAAGATGCAGCATGAGGAGCATAATGCACAGAGCGACATTGTTGATATTGCTTCAGCTATACCTGTAGATGACAAGCCTGTTGTTCTTGTTAGTGACAAGCCAGTTGAAGTACAACCTCTTTCTGATGAGAGGAAGGATGTTGCAGCATGTGTTACAATTCCAGTTTGTGTTGACACAGGTGTTCAGACTGATGATATTTGTGTTGATCATGTCCCAGTGCATGAGGTGCTTCGGGGTGACAAGCGCAGTTTTGTTAGCACACCTTTGAGGCGTTTTGTTGGAGCAGCAGTGCAGATGCACAAAGGCAAGGATGGACATGTTCGTCAGTTGTGTGGCCCAGGCATTACTCATCTTTTGCAGGGTAGTGCAAAGCAGGTTCATGTTCAGAAACAAAGGACTCCAGCAAAGGTGGACGAGAAGAAGGTGGTGGCGCCTATGCCCAGGCGTGTGTGGAGAAGAAAGGCACCCACAGCTAAACCCAGTCGAGCAGACCAAGAGGGAGGATGTGGAGTGGTAGGCAGGCGAGACTTGAAGATGGCACAGAAGTGTGATTCTTTTGTTGATATCATGCCACCCTTTCCAGCAGACCCTCACGCATTGAGGACAATGCTTTTTGAAGGGGGGGAGGATGATACAGGCACGACGGAGAAGGTGAATCCCAATTTTAGGACTCCACCAAGCTAGGCGTGTTGTTGTTATTTTGAATAATTAGATTTTTAATAATTGTGAGTTTTGGCTTGGTTTTGGGCCTGTCCAACCAAGTCAGGTCGAGGCCCATTAGGCCGGGCGCCTCACCCCTCCATATAAGGAGCTGGGGCGCATTAGGTTTGGGGAGTTAAGAATTTTAGTCTAAAAATCGAGTTGTGTTTCTTTGGTGAAGCATCCCTCCGGGGACGGCGATACCGTTTATCTAATAAAGATTGTTGCGGAGGTTCTTGTGTTCATCAAGGATTATCGTGCTTTGGTTTGAGGCGTGGTGATCTTCATCACGTTGCTTGCTGGATTTGTTTCCTCGTCTTCAGGTTACGCGGATTACTCCCGTGATTAGAAGTTTTTCTATTTGATTGTCTTGCGGTGAAAGATCGGGCAAAAACTATAGGATCATCACGTTGATCCTTATCAAGTACGTCGGTGGAGCTTCGGTGGGCCCACGAGGGTGGGGGCGCGCCTGGGGGTATAGGGCGCGCCCCCCTACCTCGTGCCCACCTCGAAGCTTCCTTGGCATAGGGTCCAAGTCTCCTGGGTCATATTCGGGAAGAAAATCACGTTCCAGAAAGGTTTATTCCGTTTGGACCCCGTTTGATATTTCGTTTCTTCGAAACACTGAAGTAGGCAAAAAACAACAATTCTGGGTTGGGCCTCCGGTTAATAGGTTAGTCCCAAAAATAATATAAAAGTGGAAAATAAAGCCCAATATAGTCCAAAACAGTAGATAATATAGCATGGAGCAATCAAAAATTATAGATACGTTGGAGACGTATCAGGCTTTTCCTCTGTTGGGCTAGCCGGATGCGGCCCGTATCATTTTTTCCCCTGCCTGCGATTTTAGCTTTTTTTCCAGTAAACTGCAGTTTTACAGAAAAACCCTCAACATCATGCATATAATTATTCCAGAACCATGCATCATATTAAAATGTTTTCAACATGTAAAGTGCTTAGATTTTTTATCTAGTTTCACAATATCCAACTTTCATGCATGTTTATAATGTTAAAAATGTTGTTTGATTAATTTTGCCTAAATGCCATGCTAAAATGCTTTATTTCATAACTAAATAACTGTAGCTCCATTGTAAATAAACTTTATATGTAAATGGGGTGAAAAAATGCATAGATTAACATGATGCACTCACCTTGCATGTTTAACAACTCTAAAATATGGTTTAGGGCAGAATAATACCAAATTCAAAATATGCACATGGGGATTTTCCAGACTTGTTGCTTGTTGTTCCGGCCTCATTTAAACTTGCCTAGATAAGTAGTTTTATTATGCTTCACCCATTGCCATGCTAACCAATATTTAATATTGTTGAGTACTTAAATGGCAGAGAACTAAATAATTGTTGTGGTGTTTCGTCAATATGCAACTCTTTGCATATTGAGCTCCACTTAACTTGTATTGTTGTTTGTTGCACTTTGCCATGCCATGCCTCTTTAAACCAGACATGCATCATCTTTGGTTGTGCATCATGCAATGTTTATGCTTGTGTGTTTACTATGTTGCATGTCCTTTACGGGTTGCTTCTCTCGTTAGCTTCGGTTTTGTTCCGGAGTTGTGAGGATCCGTTCGACTATGTCCATTTGTCTTCTTCATGGACTCGTTCTTCTTCCTTGCGGGATCTCAGGCAAGATGACCATACCCTCGAAATCACTTCTATCTTTGCTTGCTAGTTGTTCGTTCTATCGCTATGTCGCGCTACCTACCACTTGTTATATCATGCCTCCCATATTGCCATGTCAAGCCTCTAACCCACCTTCCTAGCAAACCGTTGTTTGGCTATGTTACCGCTTTTGCTCAGCCCCTCTTATAGCGTTGCTAGTTGCAGGTGAAGCTGAAGTTTGTTCCATGTAGGAACATGGATATGTTGGGATATCACAATATACCTTATTTAATTAATGCTTCTATATACTTGGTAAAGGGTGGAAGACTCGGCCTTATGCCTGGTGTTTTGTTCCACACTTGCCGCCCTAGTTTCCGTCATACCAGTGTTATGTTCCTTGATTTTGCATTCCTTACGCGGTTGGGTGTTATGGGAACCCCTTGACAGTTTGCTTTGAATAAAACTCCTCCAGCAAGGCCCAACATTGGTGTTACATTTGCCTAACAACCTAAGCCTTTTTCCCTTGGGTTTCTATAGCTCGAGGGTCATCTTTATTTACCCCCCCAGGCCAGTGCTCCCCCGAGTGTTGGTCCAACCTGGGCGATGTCCGGTGCCCCTGGGCAACCAGGTTCTATGCCAACTCGACGTCTTGCCCATCCGGTGTGCCCTGAGAACGAGATATGTGCGACTCCTATCGCGATTTGTCGGCACATCGGGCAGCTTTGCTGGTCTTGTTTTACCATTGTCGAAATGTCTTGTAACCGGGATTCCGAGACTGATCGGGTCTTTCCAAGAGAAGGAATATCCTTCGTTGACCGTGAGAGCTTGTGATGGCCCAAGTTGGGACACCCCTGCAGGGTATAAACTTTCAAAAGCCGTGCCCGCAGTTATGTGGCAGATGGGAATTTCCTAATATCCGATTGTAGAGAACTTGACACTTAACTTAATTAAAATGAATCAACCGCGTGTGTAGCCATGATGGTCTCTTGTCGGCGGAGTCCGGGAAGTGAACACGGTTCTTGTGTTATGGTTGTGCGTAAGTAGTTTCAGGATCACTTCTAGCTTCACGACCGTTGTGTTGCTTCTCTTCTCGCTCTTTTTGCGTATGTTAGCCACCATACTTGCTTAGCGTTTGCTGTAGCTTCACCTCATTACCCTATCCTACCCATAAGCTTAAATAGTCTTGATCTCGCGGGTGTGAGATTGCTGAGTCCTCATGACTCACAGATACTTCCCAACAGTTGTAGGTGCCGATGATACCAGTGCAGATGACGCAACCGAGCTTAGGTGGGAGATCGATGAAGATCTTGATCGTTGTTTTGTGTCTTTTTCGGTTGATCAGTAGTGGAGCCCAGTTGGGACGGTCGGGGATCTAGCATTTGGGGTTGTCTTCTTTTATTTTGGTTCCGTAGTCGGACCTTGATTGTACTTTGGATGATATATGTTTAATCTGTTATTTGTGTGAAGTGGTGATTGTAAGCCAACTCTTTATCCCTTTCTTATTCAGTACATGGGATTGTGTGAAGATTACCATACTTGCGACTAAACCACCATGCGGTTATGCCTCTAAGCCGTGCCTCGACACGTGGGAGATATAGCCGCATCGTGGGCATTACAAGTTGGTAATCAGAGCCATCCCCGACTTAGGAGCCCCCTGCTTGATCGAATCGCTGACGTTGTTGAGTCTAGAACAAAATGTTTTGAGTCTTAGGATTATATATATCGGAGAGTAGGATTCTTTTTACTCCTCAGTCCCTTCGTCACTCTGGTGAGGCCTCCTAATGTAGAAGTTTTGACTTTTCTCTCCTCAAAGTTCACGATTTTTTTAGGATCACGCGGGTATATTGGAATCGTTTCGATAGTCTTGTGACGAGAACATTGTTCTTGGTGCCTCTTGACATTTAGGGGTTGTGGCAGTGTCCCGGGGAGTTGAGCTCCGAGGTATTGTCATCACAATTTTATCATCGCAGTTCTGGAATACCTGAGTTTCGCCGACATCAAAAATCTCTTTTATGCAGTTGTTGGTGAGATAGCCTCGACGCCACCTAGTACTGGGGCGGGAGTTCGGGAGTATTGCCATAACTCGTATAACATATGCTTTTCAAAGGTTGAGGTACATGATTTCCGAAGGTTTCTTGGTTATGTGTTGAAGGATGGATACAGCTGGATGTAGGAATTGTTAGTTTGGGTGAGATATTATGCTTCCCCTGTATCCCCAACACCTGATTGCATAACCAGAAAGTTTCGGGAGTTTATTAGTGGGAATTCAAGTAGCTCCTAGAATATCTTTCCAACAGACACATGATACGATATGGGATCTATCATATGTTTGTTTTCGGCTTATTCTGCAAACCAAATCCTTTGCTTTGTTTTGAGTTGTGGTATTCGAGTTGCTTCGAAGTCAAGTGTTGAATCCATACCTTTTCCTAAATCGTGTTCTCATATTTCCATGGGAGTGCTAATCCTTTTCGATTATCGAGATTGTCATGTCGATCCTTTTCAACCGGCGTGTTTCTCTTCAAGTGCATCCGATCATTCCAACATTCGCAAGATCAATTCTAAGATTTTTCTCAACGGTATCCATTCCATATGCCCCAAGTTACCTTTGTTTTTTCCCCCCCCCCCCCCCTTTTTTTTCCTTCAAGTAATCAAATGTCTTAATCAAGTATCCATTTCATTGATGGGAAGCCTCTTCATTCTTTTCAATCAATGTTCTTATCCGGTGATTCTCATGAAGATACTAGCGAAGCTTCAAGTTCATCATTCGTCGTTCTTTTTCTTCTCCGGTGGATTCAACTCAAGATTTCAGTGTCGATCATATCCTTTCCTCGGTTCAAATGCTTTCTCATGCCAGTGCACCTCTTAATCATTCACTTCTCTCTATTCATTTGTTTTGGAGTGCTCAAGATATCTCGAAGATTCGTGTTTCCACTCTGCATTCGTTCAAACTCTTTCGAGGATGTTATCTCATTCAAGTCATTTAATTCAACCGGCGCAATCTCTCTTTTTAATTGTTCAACGGTGTATCTTTTGAGTGGGCCCTAACCCACAGGTCTTTTCCCAGGATCTTACCTGACTCTTCTAATTTTTTCGGAGCTACTCTCAAATTCTTCTCCAAGTTTGACGTAAGAATGAATTATCATTAGTCAAATGTCTTTCTCCAAGATCTTTCAAATTCTTTTCATTGTTGATTCAAGCTTTATATTCTTCATTATTCCGAAGTGTCTCAACAATTCATGGTGCTGTTTCGCGTCGTCATTCTCGGGTTTGTGAAGACCGAAGAAGAGTTTCTCTTAAATCTTGCCCCATTCTCTTCAAGATTCATGGTTCTAGCTTGATGCCATCCTCTCATAATTGTTTTCGATTGTGAGAATTCTTTTCACCCATCCGGAACAATTCATGAGTCTTTTCAGTTTGATTCTCCGAAGCCCATCATCTCAGAATTATTCATTCCCGCTTTTCAGCTCTCGTTCTCCAAATCATACTGGTGCTTCATTGAAGTATTCTCTAATCAGCTCGTGATCTCTTCGTTCTCATGTATCTAAATTCCCTCAAGTATCTTCATTCGTTCTCTAATTCTTATCAGTGTTTCTTTATCTTTTCTTCTTTCATTTTCAATTCTTACGGTGGTTCATTCAAGAGTTCCCTTCCTTGGTTATCATATCAATTCATTCGTTCTTTCCAATCCTACCGGTGGTTCATTGAAGACCTTCCCAAGTTGGCGCTATATCTCTCTTAATCCTTTCTACGAGAATAAGTAGTATGCCAAATCCGTTGTTTGTCATCAAGTTAAGTTGATGAAGGATAAACATACAGTAAATCTTATTCTTGTCTTCTTTGAGGTGATTCAATTCTTTTCTTCCGGAGTTCATTCATGATATCAATTTGTCGGTGCTAAATTGTTCATCTTTCTTTTCCGAAGTTCCAAGCTCTTTCAATTATATCATTTCAAAGCTCCATCCAATCATTGCAAGGCTTCAATCTTATTCTTTTCGTCCTTCACTTCTTTGTGATCATTCCTTTGATTACCGAAGTTCTTCATGGAGGCTCTACATGGTGGTTCGTCAAGGATTCTTTTCTTTCTTCAATTGTTCTTCAAGATTTTCTCTCAAAGTTATGATCCGCCAAGTTTAGTCAAAATTAAACATGGTGCTCAACACATGTCTTGTTTTGAGGAGTTCAAGCATTCTTCATCTTGCATTCCGAAGTGTAATTCTTTCATATCTCACCTTTTGAGGTGGTTTTATGTCATTGTTGATAATTTTCCTTCGTGTTTCATGATTCACAAGTTATCAAGAATGAGGTATTTTAAATCCATTAATCTCTTTGTTGGAGTTATCTTGTGTCATATTTCACCTTAAGCTTTCCCTAAGGATCGTTGCTACTTATGGTGCTTATAAATGACCCAGGTTCTTCATTTATCCTCCCGGTGAAATAAGTTTCTCGTCTCCTTATTCATATCAATCCAATCTATTGTTTTTTTGTTAGTGGCAGAATTTCACCTCAAAATTTCAAGAAGTTTTCCATAAGCCCACTACAAGCTTACTCGTTTCGTTGTTGGTTTTCCAACAACTCCGTTATAACCTTCTTGGAAGGGCGCTTTCCAAGCTCATTTGTGGCAGAACCTGGCATTTTCTTCTCCGTTCTGTTATTCCAATGATCTAACTCCTATTATTTTCTTACGGAGACATTGTGATGTTCCCCTCTTCGACCAATCATCTCGTCTTCTCAAGATCACGTTTTTTCCTTGCTTATCCATTCAACGGAGTGTCGTGCCCTCTTTTCAAGTTCTCTCATCTTATCAAGTTTTACCTCCCTTCGTAACCGGAGTGCTGTCTGAAATATTTCTTCCCCTTGTGCCATTCTTCCAATAGTTTCGGAGACAGTGTGTTGTTGATTTCATCAAGGATCCTCTCATCGTGTCAAGTTCATGCTCAATTCCTTCCATTTACAGTCGGAGTGCTGCCCAAATTATATCATTCCTATTCCTTCTCTATCTTGTTTAACCGGAGTGTTGTGTCTATCATTCCTCTTCTAACCGGACCCTCATCCAAGTGCTTTCATTTTGCCAAGTTCATATTTTTACCTTCCATTTCCAACTGGAGTGTTGTCGTAATTGATCTTTATCATTCCTTGTACATCTCATTTCTACCGGAGTGCTTGCATGTACTTCTTGTCCGTCGCAACCCATTTCTTATGTCTTTCAAACTACAAGGCTCTAGTAAGGTTCCTTGTTCCTCTTTTCTAACAGAGTGTTTTCAACTTTGTTCATCTTCATTGTATTCTTTCTTTCAATTTGTTCAACCTCTCAAGGTTCTTTGGTTTCACTCATTTGTCAAAGAAGCAACTTAGTTTTACCTCTTCTCTTCCTATTCCGTTTTCTCTCCGGTGCATCCTAGATCTCAGGACGAGATCCTCTTGTAGTGGTGGAGTGTTGTGACTCCCCGAGTCCGTTGCGCCAGGTGTCTTCCTGTTTTTAACTGTCTTTTCCATGTCATTTGCTTGCGTGTTGCATCTTGCCATGTAATCATGTGCATTGCATCATCATGTTTTCAAAACTTGCATCCGTCCGGGTTCTCCCAGTTCTTTCTGTTGTCCGTTCTGAGCCCATCCACATTCGCACACGCCCGCGGCACGTCCGAAATATTATTTTATAAGTGGCCGGAAAATGTTCTCGGAATGGGATGAAAGTTGGCTTGATATGTTATTATGTTGTTAGTAGGTCCCCTGCCAAGTTTCATCACATTCGGGGTCCGTTTGACGCCCCAACGGTTAACTATAGCGGCATTATAGCCGGTCTAACGTCGGACGTTTTCAGTTTCCGGAAATGGTTGCCGGGTTGCATTCATCCTCTCTCTTCTCAGCCCAACCACACAATTGACCTCATTCGCCTAACCCCTCTTTGTACAGTGCATTGACCCCTCGTGCGTGTTCGAAACTTCCCCGAACCCGACCCACTCAGTTGTCACCGTTGGGTCCGGATCATCCCCAAACATCTATAAAACATCACCGTTTTCTTATTTGGACTTCCCAACCTAGTTATCTTGGACCACCCGATTTCGATCAGAGGGTCCGAATCTACCCTAAACTCCCCCTCTTTCCTTATATAAGAAACTCCTAGTCTAAATCTGGACAAAACCCTAAAATCTAGGGACTTGTCCCTGCCGCCGCCGCACTCATCTCCCACATCCCCTTCGTCAAACCAAATCCCCCTCGGGATCCATCCCTTCCCAACCATCGCTCGCCACATACAGCCTCCAGATCCACCTCCCTCCTCGTTTTCCTCTTGCTGCCGGTGCTGCTCCATCCGCGGCCCAAACCTGCCCAACCACCAGGCTGGATTCCCCGATGCTCTCTCTCCCTCTCTCTGTACCATCTCTCCCGCCTCATTTCTCTCTCTCACAGGACCATGCCGGCAACCAGGCTAACCGCTCTCGTCTCTGGACCCACGCCCGAGTTGTGCCTCATTCCCCAGCCGTCGCCTGCTTCATCGACGCTCCTAACCCGCCGCCGCTCGTCCTTCTGCAAGCCGTGCACGTGCTACCATAGCAGCGCCGCCATGGACGCCACAAGCAGAGGCTTGCCTTGTCGCGCTGGCAACCATGGCCTTGCCTTCGCTCCTCCAACGACCATCCTCGTCGTCGCCGGCAACCCCAGGTAGCAACACCGTGACCCCCTCTGCCGCGCCTCTCCGTCCTCCTTCCCTTCCTTCTCCTCCGCGATGCCTTCCCCTTCCTTGACCTCTCTATTTCTCTCTTTCACAGGAGGTTGCACACGCCATGGCACTGCCCCTGTGCTCCCGTCGAACCCCGACGCCACCTCATCCTGCCGCCGTCGGCGACCAGCAGGAGCACCAGCCGGCGCCACCATCATCGAAGATGGGGCCCCGCAGCTCAGATTCGCGCCTCGATCCCGCCTCGATCCGCTCGTTCCCGCCGATTCCCACCGACCCCGTTGCATGGACCCCCCTGCCGTCGTTTGCATCGCGCGGGGCGTGCTGGTGTTTTCTGTTCTTCAGAAACGAGCAGCAGCTCGCCCACTCATCCCCGTTGACCATGCACGTCGCCCGCTTGGGCCAGATCCGCTCAAGGCCCAGCCAGCATCGCCAGCTGGCCCGGGGTGAGCAGCCCCCTGGCTTTTCCTCTGTTGGGCTAGCCGGATGCGGCCCATATCGTTTTTTCCCTGCCTGCGATTTTAGCTTTTTTCGACTAAACTGCAGTTTTACAGAAAAACCCTCAACATCATGCATATAATAATTCCAGAACCATGCATCATATTAAAATATTTTCAACATGTAACGTGCTTAGATTTTTTTATCTAGTTTCACAATATCCAACTTTCATGCATGTTTACAATATTAAAAATGTTGTTTGATTAATTTTGCCTAAATGCCAGGCTAAAATGCTTTATTTCATAACTAAATAACTGTAGCTCCATTGTAAATAAACTTTATATGTAAATGGGGTGAAAAAATGCATAGATTAACATGATGCACCCACCTTGCATGTTTAACAACTCTAAAATATGGTTTAGGGCAGAATAGTACCAAATTCAAAATATGCACATGGGGATTTTCCAGACTTGTTGCTTGTTGTTCCGACCTCATTTAAACTTGCCTAGATAAGTAGTTTTATTATGCTTCACCCCTTGCCATGCTAACCAACATTTAATATTGTTGAGTACTTAAACGGGAGAGAACTAAATAATTGTTGTGGTGTTTCGTCAATATGCAACTCGTTGCATATTGAGCTCCACTTAACTTGTAGTGTTGTTTGTTGCATTTTGCCATGCCATGCCTCTTTAAATCGGACATGCATCATCCTTGGTTGTGCATCATGCAATGTTTATGCTTGTGTGTTTACTATGTTGCTTGCTCCTTTCTGGATTGCTTTTCTCGTTAGCTTCGGTTTCGTTCCGGAGATGTGAGGATTCGTTCGACTACATCCGTTTGTCTTCTTCATGGACTCGTTCTTCTTCCTTGCGGGATCTCAGGCAAGATGACCATACCCTCGAAATCACTTCTATATTTGCTTGCTAGTTGTTCGTTCTATCGCTATGTTGCGCTACCTACCACTTGTTATATCATGCCTCCCATATTGCCATGTCAAGCCTCTAACCCACCTTCCTAGCAAACCATTGTTTGCCTATGTTACCGCTTTTGCTCAGCCCCTCTTTATAGCGTTGCTAGTTGCAGGTGAAGCTGAAGTTTGTTCCATGTAGGAACATGGATATGTTGGGATATCACAATATACCTTATTTAATTAATGCATCTATATACTTGGTAAAGGGTGGAATGCTCGGCCTTATGCCTGGTGTTTTGTTCCACTCTTGCCGCCCTAGTTTTTGTCATACCGGTGTTATGTTCCTTGATTTTACGTTCCTTGCGCTGTTGGGTGTTATGGGAACCCCTTGACAGTTCGCTTTGAATAAAACTCCTCCAACAAGGCCCAACCTTGGTGTTACATTTGCTTAACAACCTAAGCCTTTTTTCCTTGGGTTTCCGGAGCCCGAGGGTCATCTTTATTTACCCCCCCGGGCCAGTGCTCCCCCGAGTGTTGGTCCAACCTGGGCGATGTCCGGCGCCCCCTGGGCAACCAGGGTCTATGCTAACCCGACGTCTTGCCATCCGTAGTGCCTTGAGAGCGAGATACGTGCGACTCTTATCGGGATTTGTCGGCACATCGGGCGGCTTTGCTGGTCTTATTTTACCATTGTCGAAATGTCTTGTAACCGGGATTCTGAGACCGACCGGGTCTTTTCGGGAGAAGGAATATCCTTCGTTGAACGTGAGAGCTTGTGATGGGCTAAGTTGGGACACCCCTGCAGGGTATAAACTTTCAAAAGCCGTGCCCGCGGTTATGTGGCAGATGGGAATTTGTTAATATCCGCTTGTAGAGAACTTGACACTTAACTTAATTAAAATGAATCAACCGCGTGTGTAGCCGTGATGGTCTCTTCTCGGTGGAGTCCGGGAAGTGAACACGGTTCTTGTGTTATGGTTGTGCGTAAGTAGTTTCAGGATCACTTCTTGATCACTTCTAGCTTCACGACCGTTGCGTTGTTTCTCTTCTCGCTCTTATTTGCGTATGTTAGCCACCATACTTGCTTAGCCTTTGGTGTAGCTCCACCTCATTACCCTATCCTACCCATAATCTTAAATAGTCTTGATCTCGCGGGTGTGAGATCGTTGAGTCCTCGTGACTCACAGATACTTCCCAACAGTTGCAGGTGCCGATGATACCAGTGCAGGTGACGCAACCGAGCTTAAGTGAGAGCTCGATGAAGATCTTGATCGTTGTTTTGTGTCTTTTCCGGTTGATCAGTAGTGAAGTCCAGTTGGGACGATCGGGGATCTAGCATTTGGGGTTGTCTTCTTTTATTTTGGTTCCGTAGTCGGACCTTGATTGTACTCTGGGTGATGTATGTTTAATCTGTTATTTGTGTGAAGTGACAATTGTAAGCCAACTCTTTATCTTTTTCTTATTCAGTACATGGAATTGTGTGAAAATTACCCCACTTGCGACTAAATCACCATGCGATTATGCCTCTAAGTCGTGCCTCGACACGTGGAAGATATAGCCGCATCGTGGGCGTTACACATGGTGCACGCGGAGGTGGCGCCGCATCAACCGGGTGCTTCGTCTGTTCTATCCTGTGTTGATCATGATCGAACCACTAAGGGCTCAATCAGAACATGAAACGAACCAGAGGGCAAATCCGTCCTAAAAAGTATGATGTGTGGGCTTGGACGTGAAGAAGTAGGAAAAAACTCAATTTGTGGTGTTTTGTCCAGCTACCCATAAAAAATGTGTTATTTAGTTCAATAAAAAGAAAGATGTGCTGTAGGAGCGAGGAAAAATGTGGCATTTCCTCGACACAGAAAAAAAGTTACCTAGAGTACGAACGCTGTTCTCAGGTAAAAAAAAACAGCACGAACGCCGTCGCTGAAAGCGGACGAGCGGGGCATGAGAAGGGTGAGGAAGGAAGAAGGGCAGGGGGCTCAGATTGGTGCCACTGCGCCCCGACGGCGACCCGTCCGACTGACGCCGTCGCCGGTTTGCGGCAGATCCGATTCCGAGGAGGAGGGCTGTGTATTGGTGGACGGCGGTCGGAGGGTGGACGGCGCAACGCAAGAAGGTGACAGTGCGCCTATCTGTAGCAGCGTCAAATTTTAGTTTGCATTTGCTCATTGCAAATATCTTGAATGGTAACCCTTAAATCCTTTTGACTTGTTTTTGTTGAGTTGGAAAAAAGCGAGTCCAAACGAAATTGAGTTGTTTGTTTGTTAGCGGCAGAACATCAAACACTTACGGATGCTTGATCTACTGTCGACTTTGTGCCAATCTAACTTGCCATAAACTTCATACGTCCTTAACTTGATCCTCAATGTGTTACAACATATTCTTGTATGGTACTCATTTTGGAGCACAAAAAGTTTGTGTCTACCTTTTTCAAGTATACTTCAAAGTCTTCAGTAGAACTGAAATAATCTATGTCTCTCCACCCCTTGTTCCCAAGCTCGGGGTGCCGCGTAGAATAGTAGCAGTACAAATTACATTTATTGATCAATTCAGGTAAACTAGTAGACTACATGCATACAAAAACCGTGACATTAATTTGTACTCTGAGAAGCTATATATATCGTCAATCGTTTCGTCTCACTCATCGACAATCATTTCATCTAGTAGCTAAACAGCAGTCAACCGAGAACGTTGCGTTAGCTCTTCAAAGGCGCGCATCGCTTCACTGTCGAGTCCTCCCGCAAACTACAAATTCCAAGAAATCAAGCAAATAAAATGAGCATATGGCATCATCCTTGATTCATTTGAAGGACGGGGGTAGTACATACCTGGTGAACCCTATATGTGAAACGCACGCTTTGAGCGACAAGAGCAGCCTCATTCCCTCCTCCTGTATAAGCTGTTATTTCCTTGAGGGCTCTTTTCATGTACACCTTTGCCAGTGTTACTGATGCCAACCTCATCTGCAAATTCAAACAGATGAACAATTCGCAACCGGTTAATCTCTGTTTGGTGCAAATATCAAGTACACAGATACTATGTTTTTAACTGAATGCAGATATACTAATTAACTGACTACCTTCGAAGCAATCCCTGAATCAAGCATCCATTCAGTCGGAATTCCAAACTGTTTATAGCACGGCATCACCGAGCTCCTCAGGTTCACTAATCTCTTCATGCTCTTCTCCAACCTGGCAAACAATTAAGTACCATAAATCAAGTTTCAGCACCCAAATCACGTGTCAGCTCAATTGGTTCTTGATTTCATACTTATCCAGCAGGCTTGATATCTTCCTCAGAGTAGCCTCACACGAAGTAGGGCTGCCATCGTCGGCGTTCAGGGAAGAGATCTCTGTTACGACACACTTGAGATCCCGGTATTCAAACGCTGCTTCCCGGAGTGCATCAGCTTTCCTCTCCGGCCAACTGAAGTGCTTCAACACGCCTGTTTCATCCGACTGAATTTTACAGCAGCTTAATTTGGTTAGTAACCACCTCACCAACCATCCCAGGTGTTGTCCTTGTACTGGTAGAAAACGGCAATTGGAACTAAATATTATATAGTGTTTGCTTGATTACCAGAGTTGAAAGTTGTTGATCAAGCCAATCAACAAAGGTCAGCACTTGCTCCACATCGGTGTAAGTAGTGGTCTGAACTTTGTTAATGAGACCATTGATGAAGTCTCCTTTTGTTTCGACATCCGTCTTGATCTGAACAAAAGATAGACATACATCTAGTAAGAAATCGTGTCTAGCAAAAAATTCGAGGGTCGTTTCATGGCAATAGTGCTGACCGCCAATAAGTGCGTGGAGCGGTTCTGTAGCTCGCCGACGATGCTGTTGTGATGAGCAGCACTGACAGTCACAGCTTTCTTGGTGTCACGCTTGTTCAGGGAGTTGTACATCTCAACCAACGCGGTTGCCTTGTTCACTGTGCCTATTGTGCCACGTTGCGGAGGGGGAGGAGGCGGTGCCGGGGCTCTTCCGAGGATTTTACTAGGTGGTGGTGGCGGCGGCGGTGAGGGGGGCTTCGGAGGCTGTGGTTTGCTCATGGCACTGTCTTTTAGGTTGTTTCGTTGCGCCACAGCGGTCTGCGCCTGCTGAATTGAGAATCAAAAATCATTTGCTGTCTGTTAGCCACCCGCTGCTGCGTACAGTTGTGAATGAACATGGAGTCATGGACATCTCATGGTAGAACAAAGCAGGTTGCAGGTAAAGGGAGAGATTTACATAACCAGTTTTGTTTTCAGGAAATGGAAGAAGAAGCAACTGCACAGTGATCGAAGAGGTCTGTGGTGACATGGAGCCCAACTTACATAGATGTCATGCTGCTCCTGAAGTCGGGTGATGGTGCAGCGCGCAAGGGCGAGCTGGTGCGTCAGGTCGCTCTTGTCACATTCCAGCTCGGTGTTGAGCAGCTGCAGCCTCTCCACCTCCTTCCTCAGGGCCTCCACCTCCCCACGCAGCTTGCGCGTCTCCTCCTCGGAATCCTCCTTGTGCCTCTTTGGCTTTGCAGCTGCACCAGTCACCACCCTCTCCTCCTTGCTGCTCACCCTCACAAGCCTTCTGGCCCGAGGAGGGGTGGCGGGTGCCGGAGCTGGAGACGAAGGAGCTTCCTTGATGGGTGTTGCTGCTGCTGCTGCTCTTGGAACCCTGGTTCGCGCGGCCACCGATGGCGAGGAGATCCTGCCGCCATGGGCGTTGCTCAAAACCTGCTGCTTCATTGCGTGTGTGAATCCAAGGAGCAGCCTAAGCCTAGAGTTCTAGCCTTTATTGCTGCGTTGCGACCTGCACTGAATACTCAGTGTCAGAAAGGAAGGTGCTGCCCGGGTGGTGGTTGGCGATGGCAATATATGTTGGCAACTTGGCATGCAGCATGTGGGTTGTGGAATCGGCACACAGCTCAGCTCTTTGTTGACTGCAAAGCGGCAGATACTAGTACAAACAAGAGAATTATCAGTGTCAATTGCACTGAGAAAAAGAGAGAGAGCAACAGCCTGCCTGCCTGAACCTGATTGCTCTTTAATGCAAAGTAGGGTGTGGTAGGCTGCTTAAGTTGAGAGTGTCCAATCGGCCATGACCATAGAGGACGAACAGGACCAGAAAGCAGAGACACAGCAATAAACCAGTGCCGTTACTATTTAACCAACCGAAAACACAGTACTACACTGTTTCATTGCATTGCAATACGAGATCTACTCTACTCTACATGTCAAATGGTAATTACCGTCCCTCAAAATGTTTGTATTGTTCTGGTGTATGAAGACACTAGTTATGCAGTAATTTCCTGTAACTTGGTGCGTACTTGCATCTGGATTATTTATGCATTGGTTGAGGTTCTTCCTGTAATCCCATCTTAGGGGGTTAAAAAATAGTGCAGGCTGCGGAAAAACAGGTGGAAAGACAAGACAGCAACATATAAAGCATTGGATGCTAATACAGACCAAATCATTAAGCCACACACATTTAATATCGAGGGCTGGCAGTTGACAAAAGGCCGGGGTAGTTGTGGCTGGAACACTAGTATATACTTCTAGACCATGTGAGAACCATTTAGCTGAATGTATACAGTTTAACTTGAAGCAGCACACCAGAATCTGCACATTTCAAGAAATAGATAAGCACTTCATGTTCAAGGCTCAACAATTTGTCCCTCTTTTTTCCCCTTACTTTTGTAACTTTAAGACAGACTTTGCTTTTCATTTGTTTAATTCATGTCTGGTGTGTGCGCCACCTGGCTTCCTCACCAGTCACCACTAGTTCAATACAAAATTAATTTTGGCATAATACAAGTGATCAGTTCATTGCCAAAACACATGTAACTGAAGACTGGTGGTAGTGTTTGCCGTCTATTGTCTTTGCCTTTTTAGTATATAGTTTAACAACTGACCCAATCACCCCAACTAGTTTTATACTTTAAGCAATGGCATAATCATGAAGCATGACAGACCAACCCCATGCACTAAACTGAATCGAAGCTAACTCGCCTAAGTGACAACAAAACAAACAAGCAAAACTCATTCTCCAGCGAAAATCGGTGACAATAAAATCCATGTGAAATGGAATAAGTAGAAGAAAGAAAGCATCCAAGAGGAGCAGTGGATCACAACAGAGTACTTCATCCTCCAAATAGGAATCAGAATCATTGACACCATTTTAGAATGATCACATGAATTTCATCATAATATATTCCTTGCCAAAAAGTTACAAGGGACAGAAGGGCACACCTTTGTTTTGCAGGATGCAAGAGACAAGCAGCTCCAAAGGAAATAATCTGATAGCAGAACAGTGGAGAGGTGCTTCTACTTATAGATGCCACGAACAGGTTGCTGATAGTGGGAAAGTAGGTGTGACATTTGGATCAAACTGAGGACCAACAATTGAATGCCACAATCTTATATATGTATAAACAAAAAGAAAATGCCCAGCTAGCTAGCTGTTGGTGGAATGTCTCAACATTCCCCCTTCCACATCACTAAACAACCAACCCAACGAAAGCAACCCAAACTCCCAAAGTGCATATCAGTCTTATGTGTCAGGGCACAGATACATCCATTGACCATTGGTAAGCCACTTCTTTTATGGATAAAATGTATACAAAAGCTTCCATGTGTTACAAGTGCATGGATTGGTCATTAATATGTTGAAGAGCTACAGCTCACCCGAGTTTCAAATTATGGTTAGACATGACATCAGAGTTGGAGATTGACCACCTAAACTCGCTTCACAGAACTTAATGGCCCCAACTGCACTTCCAAGATTTTGCATGTGCTGCTTCAAGTTTAAATCACACATTCAAACTGAGCAAAATACAACAACTTGCAAGAGCAGAAGTGCACATAATCAACATTTGATTTGATACACCTAGAAACTACATCCACTGGTTAATACAGGCAATAAGCCTACTTCCTACTAGCACACAACTCTGGCCTACTCATACAGGATACAACCACTACAGCTAAAGGCAAAACTCTAAATCTTTGCCACCACTTCAACTCTCACAGTTTCCAAAATTCTGGAGCAGCTTCGTTCTTCAAAATATCCCTCCAACGTATGGCAATGCAAGCGTTGAGAACAAACCTGCCCAGGACCAGCCAGAGGGCAAGATTGAGTGCCAACCATTGCCAGTGTTGGCCTCTCCTGGGAAGTCCGACCCAAAGTCTGATGATCCAGAAATGCCTGAGCCACTCGAGTTCAGTACTGATGATCCTGGATCAGAATCAGATGAACTAGTAACAGGGCTAGTGGATGATGTAGTAGGAGCAGTGGATCCAGCAGTAGAGCTGCAAAGATGAAATAGTTCACCATACACATCATTGCTTTAAACACGAGAGTTCCATGTTATCAGAATGCAAATTTATAAGCTTCACCTCGTTGGAGAAGACATTGATGATGCCAATACACAGGTTGCTGAGCCTGCAAAGAGGAGATGTAAGCATGATATTTCAGAACACCAAACTGAAAATCCTTGAAGCTATCTAGAAGGAGAAACCGTCTTACTTGGATTAGCATTGGCAAGCATTGCGGCACCCCTAAAGTCGCAGCTGGAGGGTGCAGGGTTCTTCTGGTAATAGCTGTTGAAGGCGTATGACGCATGGGCTTCCAAGGTATTTGGATAATAGCAGCTCCCTGATGGCTGTATTGGTGAGCAATCTGCTCCACCAATACCGCACGCATAGTCCAGTGCGTCCTGGAGCGCGGTTTGTGATGAGCCGGCCTTGGCCACGCACCAGGCTTGCTGCCCTGACACAACTGGAGCTGTGACTGGAGTAGTGGTCGGAGAAGTAGGCGGTGTAGTGCCGACAGTAGGCACCATTGGGTTCGTCGCTGGGTTTGTCAGTGGTGCCGATGGGGGGAATGTCGAAGGGGTGGTAACAGGAATGGTGACTGGCGTGTTGGGTGCAGATGTCGAAGGGGTTGGCAATGGTAATGTGGTAGAAGGGTCGTTTGAGGGGGTTGTGATAGGTGTGGGCAAAGGGTTTAATGAAGGGATTGTGATGGTAGGGTTTGTGGACGGCACGGTGATGATTGTTGGTGTTGGGTTCGTCGATGGGACTGTGATGGGCGTGGTCGGGTTGGTCACTTGAGCTGGATCCAAGTCATCATGGACAGTTGGTTTGCCTGCGTTAGCAACAATGAAGTATTTAGAGTGATTAGCTAGCATGGAATGCTAAGTTTCATGTTCTGATAGAGCACATGCATAGAACTAAGTAGGCAAGAAAGTAGGTATGAGATGCATATTGCCCAAGAGGGCTGTGAAATGAAAGTGAAATCTTAGAAAAAGAAATTATCGTTACATGCATGCTCAGTTGTAGGCAAGTAGCAGTATGAAAAGAGAAGGAATGGGCCACACATGCATATCCCATCCCAGTATATGTATCTATACAGTGATGCTCCCCAATCTGAAGCACGCACAAATCAGCACAATTAATCTCTCCCAGTCCCAGATCGAGATGTAAATGCTGAAGTAAGTAGTATTGTGTTACTCCAGAGTCCAGACATAGAGTGGGATTTGTGTACAGATCGAAGGGGACGTTAAGTTCAGAATTAACCGTTCGTCCGTCCCATATATCACCTCAAGAAAATGAAATCGTGTGCAGCAGCCGCAGGTAGAGGCGCAAGAGTACATTTCGGAATCTAAAAATGTCCGCGGTAGTTGTGCAGATGAGCCTCCGGGACGGGGATCTAAACAGGAATTATAGTGGTGGGAGGGTTTTATGGCGACAGAGCAGCTGGAGAAAGAAGAAGAGGAAGTACCTGAGACCGAGGGGAGCTCGAGGAAGAGGAGGGAGCAAGCGAGGGGCAGGAGGAGGAAGAGGAGGCGAACCACCATCCTCGCCGCCGGCCGCTCCGCAACCAGACAAGAAAGAGGTGGGTCGCCGCCGCAGCCTCAGCTAGTGTTGTTTTTTTGGGGGCTGCCCGAGGGAAGGGAATGGAAAGGAAAAGGTGGTGATGGTGGTGGTGGTGGTGGTAGCAGGAGGCACGAGAGAGAGGTATGGGCGGAAAAGGCGCAAGGTGAGAGAGAGAAAGCACGCTCCCTCGCTTTCACTGTCACTGCAGCATCCGTCTGGAATGGAATACCGAATACAATACCCGTATCTATCTACGCATCCGCACCGCACCAGGGAAGAATGTTGGTAACAGCATCTATAATCGGAGTCTCTCGCTCCTGGCGGCTGGAACTGATGCGGAGCATCCCAAGATCATTTTCATGGATCTCTCATCGTCCCACCAAATGTCTAGTGGACCCATGACACGAGCATGTACAAGAGCTCTCGAAATTGAGGTGACATCACTTCTCTCACAATTCCACTTCAATGCATATGAGACTTGGCTACTACCTCAAACGGAGATATTGTGCATACTCAGGTACCAAGGAGCTAGCCATGGAGAAGCTAAGGAGCAAGAAGGATTGGGAGCGGAAGACGGAGAAGAAATCAGCCAAGTCCCAGACTGGTCGGATGATCCGGAGGAGGTCCCGGACGATCCGGACACAGTCCGGATGATCCGGACCCCAGCCCGGACGATCCGGACAATTGGAGACCCGAGAGCAACACAAGCTGCCCTGAAGCCGGATCATTCGGACCCAGTCCCGGATCATCTGGACATACCCGGACGTCCGGACCAGGACCCGGACATCTGGACCTCCCGCAGCCCCCACGACACAGCCGGACGATCCGGACGCCGACCCGGATCATCCGGACCCCTGAAGCCCGGATCATCCGGACCTACACCCGGATCATCCGGACAATGCCTGCGTGCATGATGTTGGGTCGAGGCCCAAGTACCCCTTCGCCCCCTTTGCCTATATAAACGACTCCTCCACCACTTTTCTAGGATTAGCATTGGTTTAGCTCATATTTAGAGATAGAACATTGCTCATCCACAGCGGATCTACTCCACGAGAGAGACCGTGGTCCCTCTTCGGAGAAGATCCCTTTGGATTCAAGACCCCTCTAAGGGAAGATCCCCTTGTGGATTCAAGACCTCCTCACGGAGAAGACCGGCTATCTTTGTATCGTCCTTAGTTGTCCGTGGATCGTGTGATCTCTTATGTACTCGAGGATCTAGCACATGTGTGACTATTTCGTGTTGGTTTAGTGATTCTCTCGTGTTTTCCCTTGTGTTTCCCCTCGTTTTTCCCCTCGTGTTCTTCGCGGGATCCGCTTCTTTCGTGAAAGATCGGCCGATTAGGGTTCTATCCTACATCATCTTGGTATCTAGAGCCACGTTGATCACGATTTCGGAGCCTCCCCGTTGTGTTTCTAACCTTGTTTTTGTTATTTTTCGTCCTAATTTAAAAATCCCCACAAAAATAGCCCCAAAAATTTTTCTTGTGATTTGTGAGTTTTGATGATGTTTTGTTGGTTTTGATCCGTGCATTTGTTGTGTTGCAAGTGGATCTTACCTTCCCCCACCATCTCCACCTCGCAATGCACCCCAAAATCCACGAAATCATCAAATTTGCCTCCTTTTTCACGTTCATCCCGAGCCTTTCCCCGAGCGAATTGACCCGCCTGGATCATCTGGACCCTGACCCGGATCATCCGGACACGCCCGGATCATCCGACTCCTGCCCTGGATCATCCGGCTACACCTGACGAAACTGCATTTCCTGCAGTTTTATTACACCGCCGCCTACGCCTCCGCATACCCCCTTCGACTACCACCACCTACCTTCCGCCAACCCTTTCGATACATCCACCACTTGACCGCTACCAACTCTGACACATTTTGCCGCTTTTGGTTTTGAGAATTTGAGTTGTAGTTCATCGTTTCCTAGGGTGTTTCGGCTAACTAGGAACGGTTCGACATCGACATCACCGCCGCTCATCTTCGCCACGGACGCGTCATCAACAACGACCTTCCCGGTAACCTCATCTTGGGTTCGTGACACCCTCAACCGTAAGAAAGGACGGTAACTTCGACGACATCTTTGTCCACCCCTTGCCTTTACATTGATAACCACCATAGCCTTATCCTTTTGCGTAGCTTACCCATCGAGACTAGCCGTTGAGTATTGCCGGCAACGTAACTTGTGCACATTAGTGATCATACTTCCCATAGCATACATACATCATTGGTGCATATCTTGGTATCATCTCTTGTGTCACAAAGTTGTCATCGCATACACAATTGCTATCTTGGTTCGTGAAGCATTGCA
>NC_053025.1:404965727-405031966 GCF_003073215.2 Triticum urartu | reverse complement strand
AAAAATAAGAGGGAACTTTTCGGGATGAGACTCCGCCGCCACGAGGCGGAACCTTGGCGGAACCAATCTAGAGCTCCGGCAGAGCTGTTCTGCCGGGGATACTTCCCTCCGGGAGGGGGAAATCATCACCATCATCATCACCAACGCTCCTCTCATCGGGAGAGGGCAATCTCCATCAACATCTTCACCAGCACCATCTCATCTCCAAACCCTATTTCATCTCTTGTATCCAATTCTCGTCTCAAAGTTCGGGATTGGTGCTAGTAGGTTGCTAGTAGTGTTGATTACTCCTTGTAGTTGATGCTAGTTGGTTTATTTGGTGGAAGATCATATGTTCAGATCCTATATGCATATTATTACCCCTCTGATTATGAACATGAATATGCTTTGTGAGTAATTACGTTTGTTCCTGAGGACAAGGGACAAGTCTTGCTATTAGTAGTCATGTGAATTTGGTATTCGTTTGATATTTTGATAAGATGTATGTTGTCTAGCCTCTAATGGTGTTATGTGAACGTCGACTACATAACACTTCACCATTATTTGGGCCTAGAGGAAGGCATTGGGAAGTAATAAGTAAATGATGGGTTGCTAGAGTGACAGAAGCTTAAACCCTAGTTTATGCATTGCTTCGTAAGGGGCTGATTTGGATCCACATGTTTCATGCTATGGTTAGGTTTACCTTAATACTTTTGTTGTAGTTGTGGATGCTTGCAATAGAGGTTAATCATAAGTGGGATGCTTGTTCAAGTAAGAACAGCACCCAAGCACCGGTCCACCCACATATCAAATTATCAAAGTATCGAACGCGAATCATATGAACGTGATGAAAACTAGCTTGACGATATTCCCATGTGTCCTCGGGAGCGCTTTTCCTATTATAAGAGTTTGTTCCGGCTTGTCCTTTGCTACAAAAAGGATTGGGCCACCTTGATGCACTTTATTTACTTTTGTTACTTGTTGCTCGTTACAATTTATCTTATCACAAAACTATCTATTACCACTTATTTCAGTACTTGCAGAGAATACCTTGCTGAAAACCGCTTATCATTTCCTTCTGCTCCTCGTTGGGTTCGACACTCTTACTTATCGAAAGGACTATGATAGATCCCCTATACTTGTGGGTCATCAAGACTCTTTTCTTGCACCATTGCCGGGGAGTGTAGCGCCTTTGGTAGGTGGAATTTGGTAAGGAAAAATTTATATAGTGTGCTGAAATTTACTGTCGCTTGCTACTATGGAAAGTAATTCTCTGAGGGGCTTGTTCGGGGTATCTTCACCCCGTCCAGTAGAGCAAAGAGTTGCTCCTCAACCTACTGAACCTATTGAAAATGAAACTCCTTTTGAATTTCCTTCGGGTATGATGGAAAAACTGCTAGCTAACCATTTTACAGGAGATGGAACAAAGAATCCTGATGAGCACCTAATATATGTGGATGAATTTTCTGGATTATTTAAGCTTGCAGGTATACCCGATGATGTTGCTAAGAAGAATGTCTTCCCTTTATCTTTAAAGGGAGACGCATTAATATGGTATAGGCTATGTGATGATATGAGATCATGGGACTATAAAAGATTGAAGTTGGAATTTCATCAAAAGTATTACCCTATGCATCTTGTTCATCGTGATCGCAATTATATATATAATTTCTGGCCTCGCGAAGGAGAAAGCATCGCTCAAGCTTGGGGGAGGCTTAAATCAATGTTATATTCATGCCCCAATCATGAGCTCTCAAGAGAAATGATTATTCAAAATTTATATGCTCGGCTTTCTGATAACAATCGCACCATGCTCGATACTTCTTGTGCTGGCTCTTTTATGATGAAGACTATTGAATTCAGATGGAATTTATTGGATAGAATTAAACGCAACTCTGAAGATTGGGACCTCGATGAAGGTAAGGAGTCAGGTATGACACCTAAGTTTGATTGTGTTAAATCTTTTATGGACACCGATATTTTCCATAAGTTTAGCACTAAATATGGACTTAACTCTGAGATAGTAGCTTCTTTCTGTGAATCTTTTGCTACTTATGTTGATCTCCCTAAGGAGAAGTGGTTTAAATATCATCCTCCCATAGAATTAAAAGTACCTGCACCTATTAAAGTTGAAGAAAAGACTGTCACTTATAATGATCCTATTGTTCCTACTTCTTATGTTGAGAAACCACCTTTCCCTGTTAGAATAAAGGATCATGCTAAAGCTTCAACTGTTGTTCAATATTAGAACTTATACACCTCCTGAGCAAGTTAAAGTAGAACCTAATATTGCTATTGTTAAAGATCTCTTGTCTGATAATATAGATGGGCATGTTATTCAGTTTGAAGGTGAAACTGCTAGAATTGCTAAACCTTGTGATAAAGATAAACATAGACCTGTGGTAGGCGTGCCTGTTATTTCTGTTAAAATAGGAGATCATTGTTATCATGGCTTATGTGATATGGGTGCTAGTGCTAGTGCAATACCTATTGACTTATACAAAGAAATTATGCATGACATTGCACTTGTTGAGTTAGAAGAAATTGATGTTACTATTAAACTTGCTAATAGAGATACTATTTCACCAATGGGAATTGTTAGAGATGTTGAAGTCTTGTGTGGGAAAACTAAATATCCTGTTGATTTTTCTTGTTCTTGGTTCCCCACAAGATAGCTTTTGTCCCATTATATTTGGTAGACCCTTCTTAAATACTGTCAATGCTACCATAGATTGCACAAAGAATGTTGTTACTGTTGGCTTGGATGATATGGTTCATGAGTTTAATTTCTCTAAATTTAGTAAACAACATCGTGAGGAAGAATTACCTAGTAAGGATGAGATTATTGATCTTGCTTCTATTGCCGTACCTCCTAGTGATCCATTGGAACACTATTTGCTAGACCATGAAAATGATATGTTCATGAATGAAAGAATGGAAATAGATGAAGTATTCTTTAAACAGGAACCTATTCTGCAACACAACTTGCCTGTTGAAATTTTAGGGGATCCTCCTCCATCCAAGGGTGATCCCGTGTTTGAGCTTAAACCTTTGCCTGATAATCTTAAATATGCTTATCTTGATGAAAAGAAGATATATCCTGTTATTATTAGTGCAAACCTTTCAGAGAAGGAGGAAGAAAAAATATTGAAAACTCTAAAGAAGCACCGCGCTGCTATTGGATATACTCTTGATGATCCTAAAGGCATTAGTCCCACTCTATGTCAACACAAAATAAATTTGGAGAAATACGCCAAACTAGTTATTGATCACCAACGACGGCTGAATCCTAAGATGGAAGAAGTGGTAAGAAAGGAAATATTAAAGCTCCTTGAGGCAGGTATAATTTATCCTGTTGCTGATAGTCAGTGGGTAAGTCCTGTCCATTGTGTCCCTAAGAAGGGAGGTATTCCTGTCGTTCCTAATGATAAAGATGAATTGATTCCACAAAGAATTATCACAGGTTATAGGATGGTAATTGATTTTTGCAAATTAAATAAAGCCACTAAAAAAGATCATTACCCTTTGCCTTTCATTGATCAAATGCTAGAAAGATTATCCAAACATACACATTTTTGCTTTCTAGATGGTTATTCTGGTTTCTCTCAAATACCTGTGTCGGCTAGAGATCAATCAAAGACTACTTTTACATGCCCTTTTGGTACTTTTGCTTATAGACGTATGCCTTTTGGTTTATGTAATGCACCTACTACCTTTCAAAGATGCATGATGGCTATATTCTCTAACTTCTGTGAAAAGATTTGTGAGGTTTTCATGGACGACTTTTTTGTCTATGGTTCCTCTTTTGATGATTGCTTGAGCAATCTTGATCGAGTTTTGCAGAGATGTGAAGAAACTAATCTTGTCTTGAATTGGGAAAAGTGCCACTTTATGGTTAATGAAGGTATTGTCTTGGGGCATAAAGTTTCTGAAAGAGGTATTGAAGTTGATAAAGCCAAGGTCGATGCGATTGAAAAGATGCCATGTCCCAAGGACATCAAAGGTATAAGAAGTTTCCTTGGTCAGGCCGGATTTTACAGGAGGTTCATTAAGGACTTCTCAAAAATTTCTCGGCCTCTGACTAATTTATTGCAAAAAGATATACCATTTGTCTTTGATGATGATTGTGTAGAAGCATTTGAAATACTTAAGAAAGCATTAGTCTCTGCACCTGTTGTTCAGCCACCTGATTGGAATTTACCCTTTGAAATTATGTGTGATGCTAGTGATTATGCTGTAGGTGCTGTTCTAGGGCAAAGAGTTGATAAGAAATTAAATGTTATTCATTATGCTAGTAAGACTCTAGACAATGCTCAAAGAAATTATGCTACTACTGAAAAAGAGCTTTTAGCAGTTGTATTTGCTTGTGATAAGTTCAGATCTTATATTGTTGACTCTAAAGTAACTATTCAAACTGATCATGCTGCTATTAAATATCTTATGGAAAAGAAAGATGCTAAACCTAGACTTATTAGATGGGTTCTCTTGCTACAAGAATTTGATTTGCATATTGTTGATAGAAAGGGAGCTGAGAACCCCGTTGCAGACAACTTGTCTAGGTTAGAAAATATTCTTGATGACCCACTACCTATTAATGATAGCTTTCCTGATGAACAATTAAATGTTATAAGTACTTCTCGTAGTACTCCATGGTATGTTGATTATGCTAATTATATTGTTGCTAAGTTTATACCACCTAGCTTCACATACCAGCAAAAGAAAAAGTTTTTCTATGATTTAAGACATTACTTTTGGGATGACCCACATCTTCATAAAGAAGGAGTAGATGGTGTTATTAGATGTTGTGTACCTGAGCATGAATAGGAACAGATCCTACGCAAGTGTCACTCCGAGTCTTATGGAGGACACCACGCTGGAGATAGAACTGCACATAAGGTATTGCAATCTGGTTTTTATTGGCCTACTCTCTTCAAGGATGCCCGTAAGTTTGTCTTGTCTTGTGATGAATGTCAAAGAATTGGTAATATTAATAGACTTCAAGAAATGCCTATGAATTATTCACTCATTATTGAACCATTTGATGTTTGGGGCTTTGATTATATGGGACCTTTTCCTGCCTCTAATGGATATACACATATTTTAGTTGCTGTTGATTACGTTACTAGGTGGGTAGAAGCTATTCCAACTAGTAGTGCTGATCATAACACTTCTATTAAAATGCTTAAGGAAGTTATTTTCCCGAGGTTTGGAGTCCATAGATATTTAATGACTGATAGTGGTTCACACTTTATTCATGGTGCTTTCCGTAAGATGCTTTCTAAATATGATGTTAATCATAGAATTGCATCTCCTTATCACCCACAGCCTAGTGGTCAAGTAGAGTTGAGCAATAGAGAGCTCAAATTAATTTTGCAAAAGACTGTTAATAGGTCTAGAAAGAATTGGTCCAAGAAACTTGATGATGCATTATGGGCTTATAGAACCTGCATACAAAAATCCTATGGATATGTCTCCGTATAAAATGGTCTATGGAAAAGCATGTCACTTACCTCTCGAACTAGAACATAAGGCATATTGGGCTATTAAAGAGCTTAATTATGATTTTAAACTTGCCGGTGAGAAGAGGTTATTTGATATTAGCTCACTTGATGAATGGAGAACCCAAGCTTATGAAAATGCCAAGTTGTTTAAAGAAAAAGTTAAAAGATGGCATGATAAAAGGATACAAAAGTGCGAGTTTAATGTAGGTGATTATGTATTGCTATACAACTCTCGTTTAAGATTTTTTGCAGGCAAACTTCTCTCTAAATGGGAAGGCCCCTATGTTATCGAAGAGGTCTATCGTTCCGGTGCCATAAAAATCAACAACTTCGAGGGCACAAATCTGAAGGTGGTAAACGGTCAAAGAATCAAACATTATATCTCAGGTAATCCCATAAATGTTGAAACCAATATTATTGAAACCGTAACCCCGGAGGAATACATAAGGGACACCTTCCAGACCGTTTCAGACTCCGAAAAGGAATAGGTATGTGGTACGGTAAGTAAACCGACTCCAAAACAATTTTTAAGGCAATATTTCTCCATTTTGGAATATTTAGAAAAATAGAAAAATAAGTAGCAGTCCGGGAAGGACACGAGGGCCCCACGAGGGTGGTGGGCACGCCCTACCCCTCTGGGCGCGCCCCCTACCTCGTGAGCACCTCGTGTGCCTTCCAGACTCCGTTTTCTTGCACGATACGTATTTTGGTCGGTAAAAATTCATTATATAACCTCCCGAAGGTTTTGACTCCCGTATCACGCAAACCTCCTCTGTTCTTGTTTCGAGCTGTTTTTTGTCAGGGTTTTCCAGGCTAGGCATCATGTCATCTCCCTCCTCCAACAAGGGTGACAACGATGCTTGGCTAATGAAGATAGATCTGAAGAGGGAAGAACCCACGAGGGTCAACAAGGATGAAAGGATCAAGAAGGCCACGGAGGATCAAGCTCTAGCAACAAAAGACACCCTTCAACTTGATCATAACCTTCTTACCCCAACTGAGATCGAAGCTTTCAAGATGATTGAGTTAGCTCATATACAAAACAAGTATCTCACACAAGAAAATATTTTGTTGAAGGAGCATATTGTTGCACTTAAGGGAATTATTCGCAAGTTGGAGGACCTCTTACGCTCGATGTGCGATTATCCATCACCTCCACCTTCTTCACCGACAAAGGAGATATAATCACATGGGTATGGGCACTCCCCTTGGCAACTGCCAAGCTTGGGGGAGGTGCCCCGGTATCATATCACCATCACAACTCCTATCTTTATCGTTTTTCTTAGTTCGATCCTATTAGTAGTATCTTATTAGTAGAATAAAGTTTATGGCATGATCTAGTTTTGAGTTTTGCTTTATGATCTCTCTATGTAATCGAGTCCGTGAGCTATATATAATAAAGATTAGTGTTGAGTCAAGGGCTTGATTATTTTTCCATGATCTTGGGTGAATAAAAGAAAAGAGAAAAAGAATAAAAAGAAACAAAAATTTCATATTGATCTTATTGAGAGTAATGAATTCACATAGAAAGAGTATGATGATTAAAAGTTGTTGGGAGTTGGCAAACATAGCTTTGGTCATTGTTGCAATTAATAGGAAGTAATAAGGAAATAGAGATTTTCACATATAGATATATTATCATTGACATCTTTTATGATTGGGAGCACTCATTAAAATATGACATGCTAAAGAGTTGATGTTGGACAAGGAAGACAACGTAATGAGTTATGTCTTTCTTATATCTGAGATAAAGTATGTTGTCATGGATCCTCTAACTTGTTGAGCTTGCCTTCCCCCCTCATGCTAGCCAAATTCTCAGCACCAAGTAGAAATACTACTTGTGCTTCCAAATACCCTTAAACCAGTTTTGCCATGAGAGTCCACCATATCTACCTATGGATTGAGTAAGATCCTTCAAGTAAGTTGTCATCGGTGCAAAGCAATAAAAATTGCTCTAAATATGTATGGTTGATTGGTGTGGGAGAAATAAGCTTTATACGATCTTGTGATGTGGAAGTAATAAAAGCGACGGACTGCATAATAAAGGTTCATATCACAAGGGGCAATATAAAGTGACGTTCTTTCGCATTGAGATTTTATGCATCCAACCATAAAAGCGCATGGCAACCTCTGCTTCCCTCTGCGAAGGGCCTATCCTTTATTATTATCTTCTACCTTATGCAAGATTCATGGTGATCTTCACCTTTTCTTTTTCATTTTATCCTTTGGCAAGCTCAGCATGTTGGAAAGAACATGATATATATATATATATATATATATCTAATTGGATATAGGGGAGCATGAACCATTATTGTTGACATTACCCTTGAGGTAAAAGGTTGTGGGGCAAAACTATAAGCCCCTATCTTTCTCTGTGTCCGACTAAAACTCCGTAACCACAAGTATTGCGTGAGTGTTAGCAATTATGGAGGACTAAATGATAGTTGAGTATGTGGACTTGCTTTTTAGCTCTGACATAGACTCTTTCCGATGTTATGATAAATTGCAATTGCTTCAATTTCTGAGATTATAGTTTGTCGGAGCCCAATAAGGTTTATGATTTATACTTTTGCATTGTGAATAGATCATCACTTGAACATAAGTAATCATATGACAAAATCTATATATGTTGATGTTATGAGAATAATCATGATGCTTTCATGTCCGTATTTTATTTTTATCGACGCCTCTACCTCTAAACATGAGGACATATTTATTGTTATCGGCTTTTCGCTTGAGGACAAGCGAGGTCTAAGCTTGGGGGAGTTGTTGATACGTCCATTTTGCATCATGCTTTTATATCGATATTTATTGCATTATGGACTGTTATTTCACTTTATGTCACAATACTTATGGCTATTCTCTCTTATTTTACAAGGTTTACATAAGGAGGGAGAATGCCGGCAGCTGGAATTCTGGGCTGGAAAAGGAGCAAATATTAGAGACCTATTCTGCGCAACTCCAAAAGTCCTGAAACTCCACGGAACATCTTAAAATAAATAAAGAAAAATCCTCGCCAAAGATGAAGGCTAGGGGGCCCACACCCTGCTCACGAGGGTGGGGGCGCCCCCCCCTAGGGCGCGCCCCCTACCTCGTGGGCCCCCTGGTGGCTCTCCGACGTCCATCTTCTCCTATATGAAGTCTTTCGATGAGAAAAAAATAAGAAGGAACTTTTCGGGACGAGACTCCGCCGCCACGAGGCGGAACCTTGGCGGAACCAATCTAGAGCTCCGGCAGAGCTGTTCTGCCGGGGATACTTCCCTCCGGGAGGGGGAAATCATCACCATCGTCATCACCAACGCTCCTCTCATCGGGAGAGGGCAATCTCCATCAACATCTTCACCAGCACCATCTCATCTCCAAACCCTAGTTCATCTCTTGTATCCAATTCTTGTCTCAAAGTCCGGGATTGGTGCTAGTAGGTTGCTAGTAGTGTTGATTACTCCTTGTAGTTGATGCTAGTTGGTTTATTTGGTGGAAGATCATATGTTCAGATCCTATATGCATATTATTACCCCTCTGATTATGAACATGAATATGCTTTGTGAGTAATTACGTTTGTTCTGAGGACAAGGGAGAAGTCTTGCTATTAGTAGTCATGTGAATTTGGTTTGGTATTCGTTTGATATTTTGATAAGATGTATGTTGTCTAGCCTCTAATGGTGTTATGTGAACGTCGACTACATAACACTTCACCATTATTTGGGCCTAGAGGAAGGCATTGGGAAGTAATAAGTAGATGATGGGTTGCTAGAGTGACAGAAGCTTAAACCCTAGTTTATGCGTTGCTTCGTAAGGGGCTGATTTGGATCCACATGTTTCATGCTATGGTTAGGTTTACCTTAATACTTTTGTTGTAGTTGCGAATTCTTGCAATAGAGGTTAATCATAAGTGGGATGCTTGTTCAAGTAAGAACAGCACCCAAGCACCGGTCCACCCACATATCAAATTATCAAAGTATCGAACGCGAATCATATAAACGTGATGAAAACTAGCTTGACGATATTCCCATGTGTCCTCGGGAGCGCTTTTCCTATTATAAGAGTTTATTCCGGCTTGTCCTTTGCTACAAAAAGGATTGGGCCACCTTGCTGCACTTTATTTACTTTTGTTACTTGTTGCTCGTTACAATTTATCTTATCACAAAACTATCTATTACCACTTATTTCAGTACTTGCAGAGAATACCTTGCTGAAAACCGCTTATCATTTCCTTCTGCTCCTCGTTGGGTTCAACACTCTTGCTTATCGAAATGACTACAATAGATCCCCTATACTTGTGGGTCATCACAGGGTTTTTTGAGAGAGACCATCTTCATCCTACGCCTCCCACGGATTGATAAACCTTAGGTCATACACTTGAGGGAAAATTGCTACTGTCCTACAAAACTCTGCGCTTGGAGGCCCAACAAGAGTTTACAAGAATAAAGTTGCATAGTACATATCACCTGCATGATCGGTCCTCCTCGATCTAGCCATCGATGTTTTCTGGGACGGCCGCCGGAGATGTTGCTCATGATATCTGGATTGGTTAGATTTCGGTCGTGCGTGCTCATATCAGCCTATGTGGTTCTGAGGGCGGTGCACGAAGCTCTGTTGGTTGATGACACCTTAGGACATGTCGGCTTCTCGATTTACATGGTGAAGACAGCGGTGGAGAAGGTCATGATGGCCGAGATCGGAGGATCAGTTATACGGACGGAGCCTTGGAGGCGATGGAGTCACCTAGGTGTCAGATAACTCTCAGGAGCAGCAGTGATAAGGGGGTGGCAACACTGGCGGATTTCATTTTTTGGTGGTACTTCTCGAGTGTTGAGTCGTGACTTTCAGGGTGAAAACCTAAGGTCTGACCTTCATTGGTTATGCCTAGCGATTGCCTTGTTGAAGGAATTGTTTTGACAGCGTGAACTTTCTTTAGGGTGAAAACCTAAGATCTTGGATCGGACAACGACGGAGCTTGTGCACTGTTACCTTCTTGAAGGTGTTGCTTTTGGAGACCTTTTATGTTTTTTGGGTGTTGTATTAGGTGGTGGTAGGTGTGCTGCTGTTGAGAGGAGTCAATCGCTGTGGCGGAACTTTTCTTTTTTATTTATTTCTCTTCCTTTGGCTGTGTGCATCCTGGATATCTTTGTGACATCTTGTAGGTGCAGAGGCTAGGTGTAATTGGTATCTTCGCGATATTAATATATTCCCTTTTTTTAAGTTACACGCATACAAAGTACCAGCTCAGCCTGCAGCCCTCAATTCTCGCGCACAATTACTCCCCTCTCCACCTTTCTGGATGGAGGCTCTCTCTCTCTCCTCTTCATTTATTTGCATCTCTCTCTCCGTTTTTGCATGCATGCGACTATCTCTCTCTCTCTGTGCAAGCATGCCTTGGGAAGGGACGGGGAATATGGGAGAGAGATGGGAATTATTGTGGCTGCGTGTGCAGCACAGTTGGAAAGAGCAGCACAAAGATGCTAAGAGGGTGCTTGGATACATTTTAGTCCCATGACTAAAAGTAGTGGGACTAAAACTTGCTAGCCTCACCCATGCTTGGATCCAAATACTAAAGAGACTAAAATCAAGTTAATGAGCATTTATTATCCTCCAAACCCTCCAATCCAGAACTCGCATGTGTTAAAGGAGAGGAGTTAAATGAGGAGAGAGAGGACTAATCCATATTTTAGTAGGGGTACTCTTGACTAAAATTTTTTAGTCTCAAGACTAGTTTTAGCCCCTCTTTAGTCAGGGGTGCTTGAAACTTTAGCCTCTTAAAGAGACTATTTTTAGTCAAACTAAAATAAGTCCCTTGGATCCAAGCACCCTCTAAGGCACAGACCATTGCCAGAAAAGTGAGGTTTCCTTATACGCATACAAAAAAGGATCGGACGGACTACTATAGTGCTATCAAGCTTTCAGCTTTTCTTTCATGTATGTATCTTGACTCCAAGGTTGCCCTATTACAACATTTCATAAAATACAAAGTAAAACTAACAAGCATGCTGATGCATCTCAATGATTCATAGATCATAGCTGATATTTACTTCAAAAATAAATACGAAAGTTGTGAGAGTGTCTACAAATAAAGAAAAAAACGATTGATTTAGTCCCTAGGCCTTAGACTCTAAACCCTAAGCAGGCTTTAATTTCCTGGCGAGGTAGAACTCGTCGAAGAAAGAAGCCTGGAACCCATGGACCATCTGATGATCCAGGGCATCCCTATTTGCAAAGATATTGAAGAAGTGTGATTAGAATAACTAGTCATCAACCCGTGCACCAGTACGGACTAGACATTTCTCTACTTCTTGACCATTATTGTATAAGTAAATATACAATCATACAATCTTTGTGGTACACTTTGTAGGCCTGAAACACGGTGCATGTTTTTCACTTATATTTTGATATTGTTTTTGTGTTCAAATTTCCATGGATGTTTGCACGTGAATGTTAAAATTCATATATATCAAAAAATATTTAACCATAATTTTATAGTAAAGGCATATAAGAACTAACTTTTGTAGATAGAATTTAAGTCGACGTCGGTTCAGATGTTTGTTTCTACGGCTACATATATAGGCATATCATGTTCCCCACGGATCAAATAGGAGGTAAACGGAGCTATATTTACGAAGAGTGTCAGACCCGGCCTATAAATATGAAAGCAAAGCCACATAGAAATTAAAGAGGGAGAAGTGAAAAGTGAACCTGTATTAATTCTCAAGTTAACTGATTAAGCGCATGGAGTTGCTATCTTCAATAACTGATAAGTACAAATAATCTAACATCTTCAGGACCCAAACACATGTTTGCACGCAAAATTGAAACACCCAGGTTTAGATAATCCACTCTCTTGTAAGTAATTATTTATTTCCTCATGTTTTCTTACATCATCATACTCACACAAACAAAATATCTCAAATAAACATCCATTTTCTTTGAATCAAAAGGATGTAGCTGACGCTATAAAATATGGAGTATATGTTTCCTCATACTATCCTATTATTGTTAGAATAGTTGTGCGAATAAGATCTTTTCTTAAATAGTTTGTAAATATGACTAATTTAGACATGGTACATAGAACTTATCTTAACAGGACCTAAGCATGACCGTTCACGTGATGGCATGTAAGTGTGTCTGTGTGACCTGTATTGCATCTTGCGTGTTATGCTGCTCCAACCCTGCTTGAAGGCTCTATCCAGCGCATCATCCGATCAGACGGCAGTAGTATGACATAACAGAAGGTACTATGGATGTTGTGCACGCTACAAATATGTACCTCGAATAGTAGAGGCCGGCTTTTAATAGGATTCCATAGAGTTGCTGCAAATTAATATAGTTGACTCCCTGATGAGATCAAACTAAGTTCTGAAGTTCAGAAGTGGTAAACCAATAATGTAGAACAAAATCATATTCTATTATACGACCTCAGGTTGTAGTACGTTGGAACACCTAGATGTGCTTTACATATACACGCCCGCTAGATTAAACAATGGAAGTGGACACATATTAGAGTAAAGCAATGTGACGTTACCTGAAATCAAAAGCCTAGAAAGGGCGATCCAGAAAGAAAAAAACATTAACCGCTGCATGGTTGCGTGTCACCCATTGTAATTTCGCCATCCAATCTCATAGAACGGACGTTGGTAGCCAGTGAGGCATCAGCAGGTGGTCGCTATGTACTTCTCAATCTAACTTTTCCCTAATCAAAGAATAGACAGTAGAGTCCAACAACAGCAAGATGCAGAGTAGGAAAATAGGCCGTCAAATCTATTGGCGGAACAACAGAAAAGAAAACCTACTATGACATAAATTATGATTACAAGAATGAAAAATGTCCCTGTGCATTTTCACAATTAGATCTTAACATAGACAAATTTAGTCTTACTTCTATGTGTCCATACTTAATACAAATATAAAATGGAACTAGCAAAGCTTACTATCCCTCCACATGTTCAGGTTACACTTGAGACAAAAATCTGGTCCAACGAAAAGACCAAAAAAACACTAAAGAGAATCCACCAGTATGTTACCGGAACATGGGATACCAATATGGGATTGGAAACCTTCAGATAATCCATTTTACCATGTAGGGATAGATCAAAGTTTCATCTGCAATGCAAGCGGTGGAGAGGACATGATCCGTGCATGATTGGGCGGAATATTTTTCTTCTACATAAATAAGCAATTTTGGTGCCAAGAGTACAGTTTATGTAACTCCAAGTTTCCATGTATAGATACAGATTTATACTTCTTTCTTTGCATATAAGTAAACAAATAGTCTAAGCTTTCAATGTAGCATCACTGCCTGTCTTAAGTATTATATATGGTCCACTTTTTTAGTTCTCTACCTGCAACGATCAGTTTTGCCAACTGATATAGGTACCATGAGTCCATGGGAGATAAAACGAAATTCTCTTAAAGGAATACATGTTGAATGGTATGGGATAGATATTACATACCTAGAAGTATAGCGCTATGGGCATCTTGTTTGCTTGAGCGCAATCTGAGGCAAAACATGAAGAACTCCATTAAGGTTATAGCTAAAAAACTGCACTAAGGTTCAGCCATTCATGCCATATTAATGAAAAACATAGAAATGAATGTGTTTACTTAACAGAAGTAGTTACATAGGTGGAGTGGTGATCGCTCCTAAGCTGTGGAATAAATAGCTTTAGTCTTTCACCATTAAGAAAACTACAACCACACATACCCTGCTATTTGATACTCCCTCCGTCCCGAATTACTTGTTGCAGGTATGGATGTATCAAGATGTATTTTAGTTCTAGATACGTCCATTTCAACGATTAATTTGGAACGGAGGGAGTACATGCAACAAATATATCGATGTGGTATGTTATATTCTTTTCTTTTTGCAACAATAGATCAACTCCTGGTCATTACTTTTGATTCCTGTCTAATTAAGCGGACATATATAGGTAATTACTAATTCTATATTGTTAGATGGCCTAGTAAATACTTGTGTCTCCACATACCACACATAATAACAAATAAGATCTTGCAATCTCCAAACATTATTTAACTGTGTAAGGAATGTATTTCAGTCTATGGAGATTCTACTCATTGTCATACCTCGATGATGCATGAAGAAATAAGACGCTCAATCTTCAGAATAACTAATCATTACAGCGGATCAACACCTTAATCAAGAAATAAGTCGATAGTCAGGTCACAAAGCAGATGTGTGCATTTCAACATGGTCCATTAAAAACATGTGAAAATAGAAACTTCATAATCAAAATATGCTTATTATTATTCATATCTTTACCTAATTAATTTCGCCGGAGGAGATTCTGTTCCAACAAATAAGCAAGTAAGCGGATGCAACTTGATCTAATGATCTCTTGGACGTCCTTCAACTTGATCTGTCTGTTCGAAAAGCCATTGTATTGAAGGGCACCAACAACTCGTATTCTTATTAATTCTTTACTAACATAAGGAAAATAAGAAGTTGTGATGAGATCACTCCATTCGACTATTTTAGTGGATGGACACACATTTTTTTGTGGGACGCTCCATCTATTAAACCATAATATTAGTGTTGATATCTTGTTGAAATAAATAAAAAGTAACACGATAGCAACAATGACATGAAACTATAGAAATATTTATCTGAAGGTCATCTAAGCATTGGCACGCCCTACAGAAATTGCTTCCATATCATCTTGCATCAGCAACGACCTATCAGGAGAAGCTCTATCTCCTGGTCCAGCCGCCAGTCAGAAACATGTTCAGACCTGATCGTTTGTGTCATCAAGGAGAAATCTAATGCCTGAGGTGGCCTATTGGCAAGCTTGGATGCGATGAAAACCTGGACGAAGTTGTGGAGACCTTGGCCAGTTGAACCTCATGAGATGAGAACATGGGGGGGGGGGGGGGCAGACACCTTGGCCCGCTGCACAGCATGGGCGATGTGGAGTCCACACGAATCTTGAGAATACCATGGCGGAGCTGGTGAGGAGGGGGTGGACTTTGGCCGGCTGTACGGCAAGGGCGACATATATGCCATGCCGATCTTCAGGATACAATGACAGAGGCGGCGCTCAAGAAGGAGAGGTACGCCTGCATTTCTTTAGGGATAGGTATTTGGTGTTGTTCGCAAAGTGATTCATGGTACTAGACTCCTAGACGATCACGGCTATAGGTATGCACCAATACGTGTAGGCTAGTTCAGTTTTGGTCTTTTTTTTAGAATTCCAAGTTTGGTCTTTGTCACACGTAAGTTGGGTCTTCTTTTTCCACCGTCGGGGTAACGTAAATCGTGAGGTTAAGATTGATGTATTAAATAGATCAATGGTGTAATTAATTTTAATGATGTGGATTATTGTGGAGACTCGATTGGTGCATCCAATTAGTAAATATAAGATATAAGATAATAGTGGCATTAGTTGATGAGACATAAACTCATCACAAATATAAGCTGATAGAGAAGTAGAGAAAGATCCACATGGAGATGAGCTACGTGGGGAGCTGCGGCAGTGGAGCAAGCCGGCTCCAAAAGGAAGTTGTACCTAAGGGACGTCGGGATGTATGCTAGGAAGGCGGTGGGAGGCGGCATCAGCCCATACCATGGGGAGCCCCGATCCGGATGCACCGACAGTGGGTTTTCTCCATCGCCGCTACCGACCACGTCTACGCAGAACATCCTCCCCTTCCCCAGGTGGCGGGATCCAGCCGGATATGTGACTAGTGATGTGGCCACCATCTCTCTATGCGAGAGAGTGTGAAGCGAGCAACCCCCAGCAAAGAGGCATGTAGCTTAGGCTCCTAGCTAGTATTATGTTATTATGTACTAGTGTATATATAGTGGAGAGCAGTTTTCTTTTTCTCTCCATATCAATATTTTTATATTGCGTACATGTCAGTGAAGAGTGAAATGATGGTTGCTTCGTCCAACCAACTTATTGTGTCATTTGACTGCTCATTAGTCATATTACACAGTGAAAGGAAGAAGAACGAGTTCCGATGACCGAGAAGTAGTATTTCCATGCAAACAGATCTTACGATGCATGAGCTGTTTGTTGTGTTATCGACCAAAATACCCCTACCTCCCTACATGCAGGTTTGTCTCACTCCTATGTGCCCTACCTACTCTAACATCCATCATTTCAGCAAGGGGTAATGCAGTCTAAAACTGCGTCCACACGGTACATTATGGGATTTTGGCCAAAAGCTTATGTGCACTATAAAACGGAACAGAGGAAGTATGTTTTACCATGTTTGTATTTCCATGCTAATACTTGGTCGTCCAGAAGATAAGGCATTGATCTATCACTTGTTTCTGAATGAGAGAGTGAATTGGTGATATAGTGATCTCCATTTGAAGGTCTATGATGTACGCATGAGTAAACGGAATATAGGGAGTATGTTGCATGTTGTGGCACGATGTTTTCTTACGCATGTTCATGTGGAAGTATTGTGATTTAAAACCCACTGAGACTAATGCATGTTGCGTGGTAGAGGATTCTTGAGCATACTTCATCAAACGGATTGTAGTGGATCTAGCTGGTAATCCGTCTATACTGGGCCATGTGTCAGTTAATGGAAGAGAGAGGTGCGTACGCGTAATTGCATAAGCGTGCTCAACTGGCAGACATGATGGCATTACAGAGTAAGGCATGTATTGTCACTTCACTGTGAAGACTGGTTGAATAGTTTTCTCTGACCGATGGGGAACAATGCCTCTATGCGCATCCTGTCCAATAACAACAACCACCCACCAAGGCTTCGGGCGCCAATTATGTACCTACTCCCTCCTCCTAGTTTACTACTAGTAGATGATGAGTCCTGAAATACTTTTTGTACTACTACTTTGCAAAAGTACTCAATTCATGGGCTCGGTTTTCTCAAGAAATTGTCTTTACCAATGTATTAATATCGGCAATGCATGCATGCATCCATGCATGAACAACGAATGATTAAACCTTGCATGCAATTTTTTAACGAAGCTTTGACATGTGAACATGTGAATGTGTGGGACTACAATCCTCATGCATGCATGCAACAGTCACACGTACAAATGCACAAAACAACGCGCGCGACGCCCTAATGCATGCATGCATGCAACACACAAACGTACACATGCATGCACTCATGCATGCATACATCACACAATGAAACACACACGCTCATGCTCAAGTGCTCAACCTACACGTGCATGGACACACATACACAACCAGGGTGAGTTAGTGATCGTATAAACACCAAAAAATGTATATATTGACCGCAATGAGCATATTAGGAAGTCCATTGACTGTATTTTTATAAATATACAGTGACTGCCAGTGTATTTATCTCGTTTCAAATTAAGCCATATTAACAAGAAAGGAGGCAGTACGGGCTAGCACTACTTTGTTGTGTCCCGTTAACTCGCAGAACGAGTATGCCCTCTCCATCTACCACACGTGCGGTGGCTCGTAGGACGAGGAGAAGCTTTTGACTAATGCAACCTCTCCCTCGCGTGAGGCGGTGGACGTGCAACAGCTCATTCGGTATCAGATTGCCAGAAGCATACACGGTAGTACCATCATTGTTTAACTTCCCAAAGAGGCGAAGAGCCAAGCACAAGGTTTAGTAGTACGAGTAGTATTAGGAACCGCATGGTGGTGCGTCTGCACTCTTATTTTATTTTTAAATTTGTGATAAAGTACACATTTATTTTGGATAAGTGCGAAAAACGGCAGCCCAATGAAGTGGTACTATTCAAAAACATTGAACATGTATAGATTACATCGATCAACCATGCTCTAATATTTCTTGTCCTCCGTGCGACACTTAGCCCGTCTGTGTTATCGCTCCTCGTCTCTCTCAAGAGCCCGTCTATGTTCTCGCTCCTCATCTCTCTTAAGGAGTGGTGGGTTGGCCATTTTGCCATCAATTGAGATTGGTTTGCTCACACTCCGTTCCCACTTGTCAGTGATATGCCAAGAGGAAGCGCGTTGACCGACATGCCATACACGCATTTGGTTTTGCACCTTCATAGTAGTAGGAGTGGATTCAAGGAAGAGTGTATTGATGGTTGCTTCGTCTGAGCAACTTACTGTTGGAAAGGTGGGGCTTATGATTTGACTGCTCATTACTCACTATTACTGCGGCACAAGGACCAGGCTGAGTCTGCCATGCAGTTGTGCACTCTAATATGGTGCATGGCACATGGACCTGGATGATGAATGGCTTCTGGCAGTGCTATCAAGCTTCCAGCATATGTTAACATAATTGAAATTGTACAATGCTCTGAAGAATTCAGCTTCTGTTTCATGTGTGTTGCCAGCTGGAAGGTTCTCTCGTTACAACATCAATCAAATAGAAAGGAAATTAATATCCATGCTCTTTTGCAAAATATTAAAAACTAACTTCCTTGCTAATGCATCTAAATAATTAACAGATCAGAGCCAATATTTACATCATAACTAAAGACAAAGTTGTGAGAAGGTGTTACAAAGAAAAATAAAAGTGATCCATGCTTTCATTGGGAGCAACTTTCCAGCAGCTCTGTCTAAATCAACAAGACATGTTGGGAAAAAACTAGTTGTCATGAGCATGGAACATTCCGATCATTTTGTGCAGTTCCACTAGAATAGAGCTGAGCGTCCCTATTCCAAAGATATTGAGTAAGTGTGATTACAATAATAGAGGAATGTTGATGAGACAATAAACACAAAAATAGAAGCCGGTCACCTTTGCACTCTCTGTTAAGACAAACTAGTTGGAGAAGATTAAGCAAATAGTTGGAGAAGATTAGGCTCGAAGCTGGATGTGGAGGATAGAGCAAAACCAATCTCCCTTTTGTGCAGTCCCACTGAAATGTAGAAACATTGCCTGTGTGACATTTCAACAAAACTGCACAAAACACTCTTAATAAAAAAATGAGCTGTGCAGTTCACCAAAAGGTCACAATAGCAACAAGGTGAAATGGATAGCCCTGTTTGCAAAAAGATGTATAAAGGAAACAATTACTGGACAATAACAATTGATGACACATACGTCGACAAAACAAAAGCATATTCCTTGTCCTAATGGAAGATAGTAGCACAGTTGTTTGTCTAAAATAGTGTGAGGATGCGATTGCAACATGGAGATTACGCTGGCCGAGCAACGCTTTTGGCAAAGAACTAGGGCATATCCACATGCAACGACATGGGAAGATGGGCAGTAGAGCAAGGCCGGAGGGGAGGAAGCTGTACCTGGGGGTTATCGGGATGTAACTAGGACGACGCCGGCGGGCGGGATCTGCCATACCGCGCCAGAGCTTGATCAGAGAGAACGGTAGGTACCATAGATCGGGACGTGTTGCCTCGACATTGTCAAACGGAGCAACGATGCACGTCGTCCCTTTCCGCCGGCGGATAGGATCGAGCCAGATCAGTGACCAGCGGAGAGAGAGAGAGAGAGAGATAGAGAGAGAGAGATAGAGAGAGAGAGAGGCCACCGCCGTCTTGTGTGAGAGAATGTGAAGACATACCAACCCCAACAGGCAAGCTCCATTGTATATAGTGGAGCGAATTGCTTTTTTCTCGATAACAATCATTTTATATTCTATACCTGCCATTGAGCAATATAACCTTATTGAAAAATAATGCGCCAATGCGTCAAGTCGAACTTTGTTTCGTGCACGCGTGGTACATGACCCTCTATCAAGTAAACAACCGCTACACGCTCATAAATTAGCACGTGGGCTGCCTTTTCATATAGAAATGAGCTCCACCGTGTATCCGTGCGGGTGTGGCTGGGAACGAGACATGAGTACGTGCGTTGTGTGTGCACCTATTCTCTTCATGTACGTACAACACCTACGTGGGTGTGTGTGAGAGAGAAAAAACCTAGAGAGAGATGGTGTGTAGGTTCGTGAGTGTTTTTTGAGGTGCGTAAGAGATAGATAGGGAATATGTGTCGGTGATATCTCAAACAAAAAATGTAACATATGCGGTGTGTGCGAAACAGAGGCCTAGATATATCATATATAGTGGGGGCGATCCACAAGAAGAGATTGGGGGGACAATCGGCATGAGATATCGACAGAATCAAAGAGAGGGATGAAGTGTATGGGTGCACGCTCGATAAAGGGAGCCAACGTAATTGTGTGTGGCCATGTCAAAGATATAGGGTGGTTGGTCTATTGAACGTGAGAGAGGAGATCTACAATTTGTGTGTGTGGCATGAATACTTACCTACAATGTTCGACTATCGGTGTGTGTGTGTGTGTGGGGCGGGGGGCAGCGACATAACTATTGAGAGGTAGATCGACTGGTATATGTGTGGAGAAGGAGAGAGACCTAGCAATGTATTGAGGGAGATCGATCGGCATCCATGCATATGTTTAGGAGAGGAACAAGGTTGGGGAGAGACAAAGCTAGATGGTGGGAAAGGCCTACTAGACAAACTGAGCGTACGATTGCAATAACAATCGGAGAGGGGATGCATGTCTCTATGTGCATGTGCATGTGAGAGACGGGTCGGGAGGCATGCATGGATGATGAGAGGGGCGATATGTCTGTGGTAAGCAGACCTAACTAGATAGGTAAATCAATCATCGTGTATCGGAGAAAGTGAGAGACATAACTAGTGAGGTACATCAATCGGTGCGTGGGGAAAGAGATTTATAGTCGACCTAGATATATGTAGGGAGATCGATCGGTATACATGCATGTGTTAGAGGCAAATAAGGCCCGGATAGACGGATATATATAGAGAGAGGTATGCAGCTAGGAGGTGGTGCGAGGGGCATACTATGTCGAGATGGGAAGGACTGTGCGAGTGCGAGATCGATCAAAAGAGGGGTGAGAGTGTGCATGTGTGCGGGACCGTATTAGACACAGGGAGGTATGGATAGTGTGAAGAGACGAGGGGAAGTGTGTGTTTGTGGTAGGCAGACCTGGCTAGAGATGTATATTAATCGGTGTGTGTTGGAAAGAAAGGGCTGGGGAGACCTGCAAACACCGTGGGAGAATGACCTAAAGAAAAATAAAAAATGTGCTCGATGGAGAGAATGCTGAGGGAGGGTGACGGGAAGGCAGGCGTGTACATGCAGAAGAGAAAGTTAGTGCTAGCTACAAAGAGAAGAGGATTGTGTGGGTGTAAAGGACTAACTGAGATCATATTTTTTTATAGAACTGGATTTGGATATTTGAATAAGAGATCATAGTGTTTTAAACCCACGCATGCATGAATATAATGGTGATATGCATGGTGTGGTTATGAACATGTCATACTATATAACATTTTATTTGAATTTGTGATAATGTGTGGCTTTTTCAACTCACGTCTAAATACCTGTCGTAATATAGGGGATGGAGCACTATACATTGTGTGATAAACACATTATACATATGAAACATGGTTTAGATTACGAACATCTAGCTAACACTTCAACTGTACTATTATTTTGGAATCCATATCAAGTGGATTCAAAATTTTGAATTCGAGTTCATATCTAACTTTACAGTAATCATGTGGTGTGTTGTAAAGATAATATACAGATGATGGTTTAACTTGGCAACAATCATGATTGTAGATTCTTATTCCAATAGAGAAATGAATTCGAATTTAGTTCGAATTGTAGCGGCAGTATATACATTTGGAATGCACTAATACGTTTGTACGAGTAGGTTACATACATTACACAACTAGCGAAAAAATTTAATTGGACATAACATGGATTCATAGTTTTGAATAGCATTTGTATAGTAAAAAGGGACAAGACTCTCTCTTTGTGTGGTGCGAATAGTTTTTTTTGTTGAGGGAAGTGCGAATTGATTTAGTATGTACATTATTACACGTTAGGCTTCACTACTACAGGATGGTCCAAATGCGACAGTAAAATCAGAGACCCTTCGATGAAACTGTGTCCAATGCATTAATCACAAACGATGATGTAAAATAACCGTAAAAATGATACGAAACATTTGCGATGGCGGAGAAAGCAAACACAATTCATATTGTAGTTGCTTGTGCAATGCGTGGCATACGATTAATCCATACAAACTGTTTGCGATGATCTAGAACAACAAAAACGGGTAGCCATATCAAGGTATGTGTGATATACGACATACACGTTCACTCGGATGAACTATGTGCGATTAGGGAACGCAATAGTAACAATCAGCGATATCAAGGTGTGTGTGATATACGATATATAATTCAATCGAATGAATTGTTTTCGATTAGGCAAGACAACATAAACGATTCAACTTAACAAGATGTGTGTGATATGCGGTATATAGTTCACATAAATGAACTATTTGTGATGAACAAAAAGAATACAAACGATTCATGTAGACAAGATGTGTGTGATATGCGACTAACAACCCACTCAAGTGAACTCTTTGCGATGAGAAAATATAACACAGACGGTTACTATAGTTAATTCATTGTTGTAGAAAAAACTTTGAAAAATACAAACTAGTTGCTTGCGAGGGCGGACTATCACAAACGATGCGTGTGTGAGTACTCGTGTGCGATGATTAGTAAGTTACACATATGTTTCCTTATGTTAACACGTGTGTGGTAACACATCACACCGAATGCGGTTGTTAGTTGTGTGCTCCACTTAGTCTTCCCGTGCTCCAGGGAAGGTTTTCCGCACTCCACAGGGGTGAATTGTAAGATCCCCAATCCCCTAGCCAGTTGCTAGCTATAAATAACCACAGCAATGGCCGCCGGCGGTGACTCACTATTGATCCACTTGCTAGCTAGTTAGCCAGACATACTGGCATACCCCCAATGGCCAACGACATGATGGAGTTGCGCGACGGGAAGGGGTACTGGAGATTATAGTTTAGGCTAATTAATTATACCTCCAGAGCCGGATAATTCCGGCTCTGGAGGTATAATTAATTAACACAATTTGAGATCAAATAACTAAAGCTTCCCCAACGTGATTGTGTGCCAGCCCCAACTGCTAGCAGTGCATGCGTGCGGAGGGACGCGACCCGAGGGCACCTCGGTGCCTAAAGGGCGAGCAGAGCTTGCAGAGGGATGCGAGGAGAGTACGCAACAGTCGCCTAAATGGTGAGCAAGCACATGCATAATTATTGCATATAGCAGATGAACATAGCTGGGAATAGCCGCCCAACAATATTATTTTCGATGACATGCATTTCTTAGTTAAATGTAAGGTCAAAGTCTGGTACTACAAAATACAAAGGAGACCAATAAACCACGACGGAGGTAGTATCTATACGAACACAGACACCTAGTGCAGAAATTAATGATGTTATACACGTGTCCTGCAATCCAAGCCAATGCTTCCCGAATCTTCCCTCATCAATTTCCCGCCACCAGCAAGTGGCTTGCTCCATATGACCGAGGCGGCAAAGCACTGTAGCGACACTATGCGCAAATCTAGACCACACCCATATACCATTAGTTATTCCAAGCATGCCAGGCACTGACGAAAGCTTCAACGTCAACCCCTTCTTGCATTACATCTTCGGTGAGGATAACGAGCCGGAGCATGTTAGGGAGCAAGATCTTCATCGGCCGATGCAGGTGCCATGGTCCATTGGCAGGGATATCACCATGCCAGTCCTTGAGGGCGCAATGGACATATTGAAGAGGAAGTGTGATGAGTAGTTTGCCATCCACCATGCAAAAGATTCAGAGCTGCTAGGCAGCATGATCGATGATCCACCGAAGAGCCGCCATCACCGGTGCTCACCGAGAGCCCGATGCCCTGCCAGGAATGGGCAGAGGACCTCTACGATTCAGTTATGAGACAGCTAACCTGCGACTTCATCATTGCAGGCGGTGGCCGTGTCAACCTCGATCCCAATGATGTCGTGGACAGGCTTGAGCGCATCCTTGGCTTAGTTGATGTACTGACGAAGTAGAACATCACCAATGTGATATCTTGAGGATGCAGGTGATGGACAAAATTTGCTACCAGGGCAGAGACATGGAAATGGAGCAGTTTCGCGGGCGTGCCATGCACACGATTGCACGTTGTCAAGCTCTACTGGAAGAGGCCTAACAGCCCCAAGAGCCTCCCAGCACCAGCAGCTCTGTAGGCGGAGATGGGTACCGTGGCTGCGGGTCGTGACACCAGCTCAACCTTAGCCTATATTTTATTATAATTGTATGCAAATGTCACATATTGACATTTTAAGTCACTAAGCATATGTAGCTCGTGTGTGTCTCGAGCATTGCCGCATGTGGCATTTAAAATTATCATGAATATGTAAGACAATTATTAACCATTGCCATTGTAAATTTGCCTCAATGCCGAGCAGAGCGGGCGCACCGCTAGAGCAGAGTGTGCCGTGACCGCCTCAATGGCAAGAAAAACGCGTGGATGGACACGAGCAGAGAGCGTCTTGGCCACCTTAACGATGAGCAACCACACCTGCATATTGCAATTCTGGTAAACCTTCTGGCACCCCATGGGAGGCGCGATGGCCCATCAATTGGACATGATGATGATATCTGGACCGTGTGTGATAGTGTGCAGACACATACAGATCTGAGAACGCGGGCCCATGTACGCCATCTGGGAACCATTTCAGGCTTCGAGCCTAGAACCATCAATAAATTTTGAGCGTTTTCTCATCACATTCCAGATTACCACACAATAAGTAATTGCAAATATGTTCACACTGATCAAACCTAAACGTGTTCCCACTTAGCACTGGGCTATAAAAACTACCCACTCGAAAATTACTTCACAATCCCTTTCCTCATCACCAAAAAATAGGTCCTTCATATCAAGTCGTTCCGCCATGATAGGTAGGAGGAGTTTTGGGTCGACATATAACCAGGGAGAAAACACTACGAAAAAAGACACATCCGTGATATTTTGGCCCAAATGAAATATTTTTCTATCATTCTTATGACATGTCTATGACGATAATTGTGACAAAACCACGTATCATCATAGATGTGGTGGGCTCCTAATTATATGACAAAAAATCATGACAGAAAATGGGCTTTTCGTCCTGGGCGGGCCAGGGACGCACTTGCATGACATTCTTTGGGCAGTCCATGACGGAAAAAATCATGCTAGAAGCGAGGGCGAGGAATGTTTCGGGGAGTTTCCGGTTACGGTGGGTGATCGGCGTCGAGTGATGCACAGAGGTTTGCGCGTTTCTCTCGTACACGTACGCGCGTGTGTGCGAGGAATTAGGCTCTAACTGAACCCGAGCGAGGCTTCACTTACTGAAGCCAAGCGATTGCACTAGCTACGTTACTGAACACGAGCGATCAATCCCTTGGCTGTTAACTAAACCCGCACGATTCCTTCTCTACTGCTGTTAACTGAAGCCGATCAAACCTGCCTCTCGATGAACAATGACTGTTGTTGGGGTTTGGATGAACAGTTCCTGGTGGGGGTTGAATGAACAGGACCCCCGTGGTAGTATAGGTCGTTGCCGCTGGATGAATAGGACCCCATCGAGGAGGAAGCCACAACCTCGAGCCGGTTGGGGGTGGATGAACAGGACCCCATGGAGAGCTGGTTGAATAGTAGCTGGTGGAGGCTGGATGAACAGTAGCCCGTAGATGAACAGTAGCTGGTGGAGGCAGGAGGAAGATGCAGTGGATGAATGGTAGCAGGTGGAGGCTGGATGAATAGTAGCCCATAGATGAACAGTAGCCCGTGGAGGCTGGAGGAAGTCGACGGTGGATGAACAATAGCCCTTGGAGGCTCAAGCGAGGCAGTAGAGAGTGGATGAACGGTAGCCCACGGAGTCCTATTTTGTGGTACGCCACACCCCTCCCGATGAACAGGACCCCGTTTCGACCATAGGCGCTCCAACACAAGTCCGTTTCCTCCATTTTGTGGTACACCACACCTCCGATCAACAGGATCCCGTGTCGACCGTAGGCACTCGAACGGATGGCCGTTTCCTCCATTCTATGGTACGCCAGACCTCATTTCGGCTATTTCGTCCAAGACGGTTGGCTCCCGATGAACACGATGTATTCCGACCCAGTCGGTTGCCTCCCGATGAATACAACGCTGCTTCCTCCATTTCAACACTGCTGGTTGTCTGCTGATGAACAGGACAACGTTGCTGCCGTCCGTTGCCTCTGCATGTACACGAGCCGTGGTCGTACATATGCGCGAGTACGCGTTTGAGACCCTGCCCGTATGTATGTACATAGCCGTATTTACTTTCTTGCAGCATGGTTGTACGTACATGTACACGATATATATAGACGGGACGGCATGACATGCTACGTCCGCGCCTCTACTACGACATGTGCCGCTCCTTGGTCGGCCACGATTCATCGCTGCAGAGAGACCGATCGACCAGTATGTGCTACTTCTTGAGCTTGCGTTGGTTTTTCCCTTGAAGAGGAAAGGGTGATGCAGCAAAGTAGAGATAAGTATTTCCCTCAGTTAGAGAACCAAGGTATCAATCTAGTAGGAGGTACAAGCAAGTCTCTAATCTATGCACCTGCACAAACAATCAAACACTTGCACCCAACGTGATAAATGGGTTATCAATCCCTTCATGGTCAATTGCAAAGGTGAGATCTGATAGAGATAGGTATAAAAGGTTGCTAAAATGTAAAGTAAAATAAAAGTAAATAAATTGCAGCAAGGTATTTTTGATATTTTTGTTTTGTAGATCTGAAAATATATAGTGAAAAATAGACTTGGGGGCCATAGGTTTCACTAGAGGCTTCTCTCTTGAAGGTAAATAGTACGGTGGGTGAACAAATTACTGTCTAGCAATTGATAGAAAAGTGCAAAGTTATGACGATATCCAAGGCAATGATTATGCATATAGGCATCACGTATGTGTCAAGTAGACCGACTCCTGCCTCATCTACTACTATTACTCCACACATCGACCGCTATCTAGCATGCATCTAGATTATTAAGTTCATAAAGAACAGAGTAACGCCTTAACTAAGATGACATGATGTGGAGGGATAAACTCAATGTAACACCCCTAGTGCCATGCTATAGTAATCCCCTGTTAATGGTGCCATGTAATCACATTACTGTTGCTAATCTTCACTTGATGCAAATCACAATTCAAATTCAAATCCAATCTGAAGTCAAAAATTCATATTTGTCAGACATGAAAACTAAAATGTTCATCAGGTGGCAAATAATCATTTGTTAATTTTGGTGGTGAAGCAACATTTTTGCAAGGTGTTTAAATGGCCTAAATCAATTAAAGCAGTGGCTAAAACAATAGTTTAAATGCCTTTTTTAAATAATAAATGGTTGCAAACTTTTTCAAAGCTATCCAAACCTTTTGTGGCAGTGCCAACTATTACAATGTAATTATGTGGCCAAGTCCCACATTTCACATAACCCTTTTGGCAACTCAATTATTACAAAACATTTTCTGTAAAAAAGGGGAAAAGGGAAAAGACTTAAAAAAGAAGAAGAAAGGGAAGTGGCACTGTGCCACGACCCAGCCGTGGCAACAGTGCCAGCCCAGCCCACCTGCCCTAGCCTTTTGTCCTCCTCCTGCAACAGGAAAAGGCAAGCCGCCATGGCTGCGGGGAGCTCGCCCCCACGCACTGCTGCGCCGTGAGTGGATAAGAACACCCCCACGACGCTCTCCCTCTCTCGCCCAAACCCTAACCCACATCAGATCCCCCTCCTCCTCGCTCTCTCTCTCGCTCGCTTCTCTCTCTCACGTACCCTAACACGCCCGCTGCCGTCGCCGCTTTGATCCCGCGGCCACTGTCATCGCCCTGCATCGCCGACATGCCGTAGGCGTCCGCCATCATCCTCCACGTCGACCAGTGCCCGCCGTTGGAGCCGAGAGGCACCACAACACCGGATCTACCTCGTCCCCTTCCGCCTCGGTCGCCGGTGATTCCTGTCGAGAGCGGCCTCCCTCTGTGCTCTCGATCACTCACGGGGCCTCCTTGTGACCGCACGGTGAGCACCGCACGTCCTCCCCTGCCTTCCCCTCATTCTGCTGCACATAACATCACCGCCATGGACGACCGAGCTGAGCTCCGCCATGCCGCTCATCGTCATTGCTTCCATCGATGCCATGGCCGTCCGAGCACGGGAACATGCTCAGCGTATCCCCGCGGTTCGGACGCGCCCCACTACGCCGCTAGCCGAACCCTCTAGCCTCGTCTCCAACCGCGGCCGAACGCCGGCGTCCGCCCGGCCTCTCACCGTCGTCGTTCCAGCCCGTCATCCCCATGCAATGCTGACGTCATAATTCCATTTCTGTTAATTTAGATAATTCCATAAAATGTTTAAATCTTTAGAAAATCATAGTTAATAAACCGTAACTCGGATGAAAATGTTTTCTACATGAAAGGTGCTCAGAAAAATCCAAAGAACCCAAATACGCGGTCTGTTCACCTGTCACATGCCCCTAGCATGCTAAACATGGAACTGTCCCCTCTCTTCCACCTGTCCGGAATCCGTCTATCATCGGGAATTCATCCTCGGATGTTTTTCCCCTCCGTCTGCAACGTGTAGTAATATGTTAGATCGACCCTAGTTCTGCATATCGTCATGTCATGCTTAGTGTTGCATCTATTGCTTATATTTACTGTTTCTTCCCCCTCTTCTCTCCGGTAGAACCCGAGGCCGATGATGCCCCGGTGATTGACTACATCGACGACACTTCTTCCTTTTCAGTAGAGCTTCCAGGCAAGCAACCCCCCCTTGAGCATTCTGATATCGCCCATTTCTTTCCCTCACATGCTTGCATTAGAGCTGCTACTGCTTTCTGTACGATCTTACTCTGATGCATAGCCTATTTTTGTTACCTGCTTTCATACCTTACCTGCTTATTCTAAACTGCTTAGTATAGGTTGGTTAGAGATCCATCAGTGACCCCCAACTTGTCCCAGTTGCGCCTGCTTTATGTTCGATGACTCGATCAATGAGATCGAAGACCAGGCCCTGGCACTGCACATCACTTTCCCCTTAGTTGCTCGACACTACTGGGTTACTATTGAGTGCCGAGGGTGATACCTCATTAGCACTTTTGATGTTAACCTTGTAGGTTAGTTCATCAGTTATGGTCATCGAGGGTGATTCCTCCTTCTCCACTCCCTATCATGACTCTGTCGTGCAAACCCTCAAGTGTGGACCAACGAGGGTGATTCCTCCAAGTCCACCTTGATGGTTACATCGAGTGGGAATCCATCAAGGGTGATTCCTTGGCTTTCCCCCTTGCTGTTTTAGACACACGGTTACTTTGGTTACTATGGCTTTACACTGAGCCATGTTACTAAAGACGGGTCAGCCCCGAGGGGTTCCCGCGTGAGCTTAATTTCGAGTGATGTGGAGTCGGGTTGACCTGGAAGGTGCCCGCGAGATAATTACCAGGCATGGCCGGGCATTCTTAGCCCTTGCCGTGAGTCCTCGAGATGGGGCGATGGGGTCACATCGATCATGCGTCTCTGCTCGTTACCGTGCGTTCCTAATTCACTATGATGTGGATATTTGATCCAAGGGGACTCTGGCCTGATAGCACTAACCACAATGCGGGAATAAGTATGGGCACTCTACGTCGTATATATCAGCTGAAAGCTCAATGGACGTCAGTGACGGAGCGGCGCGTGCCGGGTTGGACTGGAATGCCTCGCCTTGTATAAGGGGGGCTAGGTCTGCTCACCGACCGTGTACGCAACGCGCAGGAGTGCAAAGGGTGATGGGTCCAAGACCCCTGCGCGCTTAGGATGTAGACCGGCGTGCTGGCCTCTCTGACGAGCCTAGTTAGGACTGCGGTGTGTTGATCAGCCGAGGGCGGTCATGTCCTGATGGTGTGTCCGGCCGGAGTTGATCGAGCGTGTTGGGTAAGTTGGTGCACCCCTGCAGGGAAGAAAACATCTGTCGATAGCCTGTCCTACGGTAACGGACACTCGGAGTTGTATCCCGATCGATACAACTAGAACTTGATGCTGAGGCATGTAATGGAAATGATGGCTCCGGGATTGTTTTCTCGTAGGGAGTTGAGGAAGTGATCTCTGGGTGATGTTACAACATACTTACTAATATTATAATATGCCACTTTTATCTCTTCTGATGCTACAAGATGTTGGAGCTGCTTGAATATGCTAGTCTTCGATAGGCTAGGCTTCCCCCTTCTCTTCTGGCATTCTGCAGTTTAGTCCACAGATAGACCCATTCCTTTGATATAGATGCATATTTAGTTTCGATCTGATGTAAGTCTTGCAAGTACTTTGGATCAGTACTCACGGTTGCTTTTCTGCCTCTTTTCCCCCATACCCGATTGTTGTGACCAGATGGTGGAGCTCAGGAGCCAGATGCTACCGCCAACGACTACTACTACCACGATAGTGCTTACTACTACGTGGAGGCCGCCGACAACAAGGAGTAGTTAGGAGGCTCCCAGGAAGGAGGCCTTGCCTTTTCGATCATAGATACTTTTGTACCGGCCTTCCTAAGGAAAACTTGTTTAACTTATGTCTGTACTTAGATATTGTTGCTTCCGCTGACTCTTGTGTATTCGAGCTTATGTATTCGAGCCCTCGAGGCCCCTGGCTTGTAATATAAAGATTATATTATTTTAATTTGTGTCTAGAGTTGTGTTGTGATATGTTCTCGTGAGTCCTTGATCTTGATCATACACATTTGCGTGTATGATTAGTGTACGATTGAATCGGGGGTGTCACAAGTTGGTATCAGAGCCGACTGACTGTAGGATCCCCCTTTCCAACTCCTTGGCTGAAGTTGAGTCTAGTCACTGATTTTTTTTACTAACATGGTTGGGTGTCTTACAGGCCCACGTCGCGATTGGTTGGTATTAGGATCTTTTACTCCTCATCTATACTCCGAGATTCTGATATCTCTACTATTCGGGTTAAGGATTTTGCTAACCATAACTTTAGGTTCTCGTAACCACTTCCTGCCGGAGTGCCCCTTCAATCCAGATGATTGCCTGCTTCATCAGAAGATTCTGAAGATACTCTTTGATGTTTTCCCGAGACCCTTGTGCCCACCACCTTCGCAATTCCCTGCCACCAATATATCCTTATGGATAACTACACACAGTTGCTGTTCATACCTTCATTCCCAGTTGCTCTTGTTTTTAAAAGAAGCCCTGAAATACTCTTCGTTGTCCCGAGAACCCCCTTCTGCAACTGCCTTGAAGTTCTTTGCCGCATGAATACCCCTACGAATAATTCCTCACAATTACCGGGATTCATTCATTCCCAGTTGTTTGAGTGTTTCACAAAAGTCTTTGAAATACTATTCGATCTTCTGAAAATCCTCAGCAGCCTCTTGCTCTTAAAATTCTTGCTTGCTTGCATTATGGTTAATCCCATATGACTTGTACTCTTCATTGACATCCCTTGTCATTGTCATTCTGATCCTATTGATTCATCATGTGTGCAAACACAATCAATCGACAGTTCATACCTAGGATTCGTCCCTTCGGCTAAGATGTCACTTCGGACATGAGCTGGTTCTTGACAAATCAAACCTTGATTGATTGTTGATCTATGTCTATTCAACTTGCTCATACTTTGATCAGTGCTTCTGCTTCCGATCTTCTGATTTCGAAATCATTATTCTTTTGTATTGAAGCCTCGAATTATTCAGATAATTCAATAATATGATGCCTTTGCATTCTTTCTTCTTCTGGTTGAGTACGGTTACTCACGTCAGACCCTTTTTGGTTTGCTAGATCCTTTGATGAATTATTATCCATCAGTCTCCTTCATATCAATAACCTTGTGAGCTCTTCCCCTGATACGTAGTGCCTTTGGTAAATTGTACCCCTGCTTTTGTCAACCATGATCTACCTTCGAACATGCGTCATTTATTATTGAAATTCGTGGTATATGTTCCTAAGATGCCCCTATGGGTTGAACCGATGCCTTCCCTAATCCATGTGAACCCAAGAGTTTTCACGAGTCATACTCTTTGGATGTTTTGCCAGACAAAATTTCAACACTACAACTTCATCGAACGCGAGAAGTGAATGAAAGGTTATGCATTGGAGAAGTGGGAGTCGACCTTGAACTTTGTGTTCATGCCCAAGGAAACGATGTAGATCTTATCATGAAAGCTTCTCTTAAAGTTAATTATACCCTTGGTATAACTTCATCTTATATCTGGGATTTGGTCTTTTGAAATCATGGTTCTGACCATATTGTTCTTCTTTGGTCCCAATTCTCGGACAAGTTAAAGTACTTTTCTTCTTCATATCAATACACATGTCCAACCTCTATTCCGCTCTACCTTCGAGTTTTAACCTCTGGTGTCTCGATAATATCACCTATACCCATGATGCATATTATGAGTGTTCACCAAGTATTATTTCTTGTCGATTCCAATTTTACGGGTTCTGAGTTATTAGTCACTCGAGAACACCGATAGGTGAATCGATTCCACACTCCAACTCAATAACTCTAAGTAATTTTCGTTGCTTATGAGTTTATTAATCCTTTAAGTCATTCCTAGCCTGATCGGCTATATCGTTATCGTGCTAAATTTTAACTATGCTACCCGGTCCTTATTCTCGGAGCACAACTTTCGACGATGAGCTAAGCTTACGATGATCTTCCTCGGCATATCATTTCACCTTGAATAGCAAGCTTGATTTTGAGTTTGTATTGTACCAGTGGTTTCAATAACCTTTCGCTCCATCATTTATTTGACTTGATGTCATCGCCGATCTATTACATCTTAATGAAATCCATTGACAAATGTGTCATGATCATCATCGACAATGATTTGCCTTCTTCCAAGTTGTGAATCGAATTCATGATGGGAAATACCATCCTTTCCCCTCGATGATTTCTTATCATCAACAACATTATTGCCTTCCTTTCATCACAAACTTCTTCGTGTTATGTATGCACCTTGCTATCCAGCTTGTACTATGTTCCAACTTGAAGTATTACTGTCTTTTATGCTAAGGATATTCTGAGGATTTCTCCATCTCTTAAGAATTCCTGGTATAGTGATACTTCTTGTCATCTCCATTCTTTTCTTGTTCAAAACCGGCGGATCTCGGGTAGGGGGTCCCGAACTGTGCGTCTAGGCCGGATGGTAACAGGAGGCAGGGGACACGATGTTTTACCTAGGTTCGGGCCCTCTTGATGGAGGTAAAACCCTACGTCCTGCTTGATTAATATTGATGGTATGGGTAGTACAAGAGTAGATCCAGCACGAGATCAGAGAGGCTAAACCCTAGAAGCTAGCCTATGGTATGATTGTATGTTGTGATTGTTGTCTTATGGACTAAAACCCTTCGGTTTATATAGACACCGGAGAGGGTTAGGGTTACACAAGGTCGGTTACAAAGGAGGAGATATCCATATACGTATTGCCTAGCTTGCCTTCCATGCCAAGTAGAGTTCCATCCGGACACGAGACGAAGTCTTCAATCTTGTATCTTCATGGTCTAACAGTCCGGCCAATGGAGATAGTCTGGCTATCCGGAGACCCCCTAATACAGGACTCCCTCAGTAGCCCCTGAACCAGGCTTTAATGACGATGAGTCCGGCGCGCAGTTGTCTTCGGCATTGCAAGGCGGGTTCCTTCTCCGAATACATCACAGAAGAATTTGAATACGAGGATAGTGTCCGACCCTACAAAATAAGTTCCACATTCCACCATAGAAAGAATAATATTTTCGCAGATCTAATTTGCTGGCTTGTTTTGGCAACACGACGTTACGTCATGGCCCGGTGATTACTCGAACCGTTCCTTTTAACCAGCCCGCACATAACGCGAGGCAGTTTTTCGACACGTCTTGTCAAAGCAGAGATCGTGTCCCCTTATTACGGGATTCTCATCAATACGGGCATGGGTAACCCAACCGCGCCATCAATTGAGGTGCTTGGGGGATAAGCGAGTTTTACCAGGCAAGTGGGGACGCTTAGTTTTGTCCGTCCATATAAAAGGGATAAGGATTCACCTTTCTATCCATGCCTTCTTCCTCCTCTACTCATCCACTCCCGCACACTCGAGCTCTAGCGCCCAAGTCCTCACTTCCATCTCAACCTTCTCCAACCATGTCCGGAGCGGGAGGCAAGTGGATGGTCTCCTCCGTCACGGAGGGAGACGTCAAGAAACTGAGGAGAGCCGGATACCTGCCCGACGACATCGCGCACCGGCTCCCAGATGAGGGGAAGCTCATCCCCACCCCCAGGCCCCATGAGAGGGTGGTATTCCTCACCCATTTCCTCCGCAGACTGGGATTCCCTCTCCATCCCTTCGTCCGAGGGCTCATGTTTTATTACGGCCTGGATTTCTACGATCTGGCCCCGAACTTCATCCTCAACATCTTGGCGTTTATCGTCGTGTGCGAGGCCTTCCTCCGCATCAAGCCCCACTTCGGCTTATGGCTGAAGACCTTCAATGTCAAGCCGAACGTGGTGGGCGGCCGCCAGGCGGAGTGCGGAGGCGCCATGGTGGGCAAGATTCCCAACATAACATGGCTCGAGGGCTCCTTTGTGGAAACCATAAAGGGGTGGCAATCAGGGTGGTTCTATATCACCGAGCCACACGACCCCGCATGGGTAGCGGCCCCCGAGTTCCGATCTGGCATCCCCATGCGGCTCACCTCCTGGAAAGAGAAGGGCTTGTCCTGGGGTAATTCAAAAGAGCTGACCCGACTCCAGACATGTATTCAAAACATGGTGGACAAGAAGCTCAAGCTCGTCAACATATTCCAGGTTATGCTCGTCCGCCGGATACTCCCGTGCCAACAACGGGAGTTCACCTTGTGGGAGTTCAACCCGGCGCTTCACCGAACTCTGAACAGGATCTTCGACACGACTCATGAAGATGCCTGGAGGGTGCTGTTCAAGAGCGCCGAGGTCCCTCCCCCCATTACTAAGGATCGCGGATTCAGCGCGAAGCGCCAAGCTAGTGCGGTAAGCTATTTTACCTTTCACAGGATACTTGTTTTTTATATAGATTGACTCTATGCGGGATCTAAACTCCCGTGCCTTTGACAGGACTGGCAGAAGATGGCCGGACAGATCGACTGTCCGGCTCCTTTGCCCGAAGGCCCCGCAGACGCCCTTCTGGCGAAGATGTTGACTCCGGCCCCTTATAAGGTGCCGGAGAAGACCAAGAAGGCCAAGGGAGCTCGAAAGAGTTCCCGATGCCAGGCGTCGTCGGACTCACCGTCCAATGACTCTGCGGCGCACTCTTCCCCCAAAGACGAGGAAGAGGAAGAAGAGGCTCCCCCACCGACCGGGGGAGACAAGAAAAGGAAGGCTGCCCCAACTGGGGAGGCCGGAGGGTCCAAGAAGGGAAGGACTCTCCTTCCGGACAGCTCCACTGCCGCCGACGAAAGTGAAGACGAGTGGTTGCCCAGGGCCAAGCCCCCGGGGAGATCATAAGTATTCGGATACCAAAGTTACCCATAGGATTCCTTTGTCGCACTACTTTTCCTAACGCCGAACTCAATTGTGCAGGCCGCCCCAAGCCAATATCAAGGTATCATCGGACGGCTCCCTGGGCTCGTCGGACATGGATAGCGATCCAGTCTCGACCGCCACCTCCCCTCAACCAGCGGACGACACCGAGGTGTTGTCTCAAGAGGCACCGGATCGAGGGGGGACAGTCTCGGAGGCGCCTCAAGGCGACCTTTCGGACTCCGGGAGCCGAAGGGACGGGGTCCCCGAGAGCTCCGAGTTCGGCCCTTAGCCGAACACCGCGCTAGACCCTCCAACGGTTCCGAGCTCGGGCAGGCGGTCCCCTTCTAAGAGGGGCAAACCGCCTGTGTCGGTGACCTCTGCCCATCCAGAGGCACCGGACAACCTGCTGGAAGCGCTTCGCAGCGCTTCCATCAACGAGGAGCACCGCACCATCATGAGTGCGGTGATCCAGAAGGTTCAGTCCGACAAGAGCGGATTGACTGAAGCCTGTGCCAGCCTTCTAACAGGCTTCGAGGTAAGTGTGTTAAAATGTAGTAGAAGTATTACCGCATAGACAGTAGCCCCTGATGCTTTGTTCGGTGTTCACAAAGAAAAGCCAAACAGAGGATCAAATAATATCGCAGGAGTCTAATATAAGTATGTCAATATGCATATGCAGGCTTCTCTGCTGGCGTCCGCCGCACTAATTGCGGAGGTCGCCGTACTAAAGCAAGACCTTGATGGGTCCAAGAAAGAGCTCGGCCTTGTCAAGAGGCAGCTCGAGGAGAACGAGGGTAAGTAATACCCCATCTATAGATGTATGTATATATAAAAAAGGACGCAATTGCAAAATGACAGGATCATTGTATGTTTTGCCAGGGGCCACGACCGAGGTGGAGACCCTGAAGCAAGCACTGACCAAGGCCGAAGATACAGCGGCTAAGGAGCACACCGAGCGAGAGAGGCACGAGGCTCGGGTGGGCGAGGTGCAGCAAGAGCTCTAGGCTCTCGTGACGAAGCACGAGGCGTTGGAGATTGACTTGAAGACGCGAGAGTCTGAGCTTGCCCCGGCCCGTGAGAGTGCGAAGAGTGCCAAGGACGAGGCCCAGAAGGCCCTTCAGGAGATCGACACGATGAAGAAGATAGCGGCGGGTAAGGCTTTCTATATGCAAAGCAAGCATGTAAAGGTGAATTACCGATTACTTACCCGAGTCCGGAGCTCTTCAGGAGCATTCGCAGATTTGCCCCGCAGTGTGTCCGATGCCGCACAATTTTACCAGGCCGAGGACGGAAGCTCGACGAAGAAGCTATTCTGGTCTCAGTATGCTGAGGCCGAACATCCGGTGCCAATGAGCGACCAGCTGAAGCAGATGGTCGAGCTACATAGGGCGGCCGATCAGGCCATGAAGGACTTCATAGTCCGGTTGTGGCCTGGTGACGCCCTTCCAAACAGCTTCTTCGGCCTGGTGAGGCGGCTTGTGGATGCCTGCCCACGGCTGGAGGTCGTCAAGCAATCCGTCTGCATTGAAGGTGCACGCCGGGCTTTCACCCGTGTAAAAATGCAGTGGGTCAAGCTAGACGCCGTGAAGCTGATCAAGGAGGGGCCGCCGGAGGGCAAGGAGCACCGCCACCCCGAGATGTACTACGAGGGTGTTCTGCTGGGTGCCCGTCTTATCGCGGATGAGTGTTCACAAAATGTAATATTTGAATGAGACTTGCTCGTTTTGTCCTGTATGTATGAAAACTTGTACCATATTCGCTATGCAACGCTTGTTAGAATTTAAAATATTACCTTCTATTTGGCTGTTTATCCAATCTGAGAGATGGCTAGTCCTCGGCTTCTGCCCCCATGCCATGAGTGCTGGGGTGTTCGGGATAAACCTGAGCACTCTTGTTCCCATGTTTGGGTCCTTCGAGGGAGGTGCTCAGCACAACGAACAAGGCAACCGGACTAATAATGCTTTATCACTCTCACTTAATCATAGAATTCTATAATTTTAAATTTCGGCGAAGCCCTTGGTATTCGGAAGGCCGAATTCGGGGCGCGATACATGCCTATAAGCCGGACAGAGCCGGACCCTCGCCCTAAGCGGCATAAGTCTTTAGGGACTCGAAAAACCTCGCCGAACAGCGACCAGTCTCTCGCCTTATTATGACAATCAGTTTTAGCTTTCTCTACTGAGGTGCTCAGCCCGGCAGAACCGGGGCACAATCGCAGTAGTTCTCCTAGCACTACCTTAGCCGATAGAGCGGAACGTAAGGTACCAAAACATAGGAGCCGGGCAAACCCAACATTTGACCAAAGACATGATTCGGAGCTGATGCATATAATGCTATAAGTTTGGGGTGCCGCACTTGTGAAAGTGTTCGGACTTTTCACACCGCATTGTGGGGTATGTGAGCCCCTGGTGTGTTGGCCGTACCAGAGTGTACGGTTGCAAGGCGTCATTAATAAACACACACACACACACACACACATATATATATATAACAAGAATGCGTTAATAGCTGTAATGTCATGCATTGTTTATTGAAAAATTGCGTTAAAGGAGAGTGATACAGATAGTGCGATAAGCAAAAGAGTAGAACTATGTCCCTTCCAAGGGCGAGCTGAGGAATGATATAAAATCTGTAATCAACCTGGGAATTACGTTGTATAACGTAGCTGTCTGCCTCCTTGGTTGCTGTATCATGTGTTCGGCAATAGAGCTACCGGACAGTGTTTCCAGAGATTAAAGTCCTGAAAGAAAAAGAAAAATAACCAAACGGGAAGCCCCTAGTGCGGTTCAGGCCGCATTTTGGGGTGTGCCGTAGTTGTGCCCCCCTCCCCACATGTGCCCATGGTATTTTTAATGCGTAATTATGTACGCGTGGCACAAATATCGCTGTTGGGCTAGGATTGGGGTGGCAGCCATATTGCTACGCGAGCTCAGGTCGCTCCAGGCGGTCTATTTGCCGATTGCCCCGAGCGCGCTTGAAGGTGTCCGGGCTTTGAAACGCCGAACTGGTAGATTGCCTTGAGAGGCTGCTTTGCGCTTCTGCTGCGAGGGCCGCGGTGTGCTCCTCTGTTCGGAGAGAGCGCTCTGTGTTTCCATTGACTGTAATAACTCCGTGAGGTCCTGGCATCTTGAGCTTGAGGTATGCATAATGCGGTACCGCATTGAATCTAGCAAATGCAGTTCGTCCGAGCAGCGCGTGATAACCACTGCGGAACAGGACTATATCGAAGATTAACTCTTCGCTTCGGAAGTTATCCGGGGATCCGAAGACCACTTCCAGTGTAATTGAGCCTGTGCAATGGGCCTCTACGCCTGGAATGATGCCCTTAAAGGTCGTTTTTGTAGGTTTGATCCTTGAGGGGTCTATACTCATTTTGCGCACTGTTTCCTGATAAAGAAAGTTCAGGCTGCCGCCGCCGTCCATATGGACTCGAGAGAGGTGAAATCCATCGATGATTGGGTCTAGGACCAGTGCGGCGAATCCGCCATGACGGATACTAGTGGGGTGGTCCCTGTGATCGAAGGTGATCGGACAGGAGGACCAAGGGTTGAACTTTGGGGCGACTGGCTCCAACGCATATACGTCCCTGAGCGCACGCTTCCGCTCCCTCTTGGGGATGTGGGTTACGTATATCATGTTCATCGTCCGCACTTGCGAGGGAAACCTCTTCTGTCCTCCAGTGTGCGGCTGCCGGGGTTCTTCCTCGTCATCGCTATGCGTCCCCTTGTCCTTGTTTTCGGCAATTAACTTGCCGGCCTACTTGAACACCCAACAATCCCTGTTGCTGTGATTGGCTGGCTTGTCTGGGGTGCCGTGTATTTGACACGAGCGATCGAGTATGCGGTCCAAGCTGGACGGACCCGGCGTACTTTGTTTAAATGGCTTTTTCCGCTGACCGGGTTTAGAGCCTTTGAATCCAGCGTTGACTACCGTATCCTTAGTATTTTCGTTGTTAATGCGGCGCTTATGCTTGTTTTTTGATATGTTATTACTGCGAGCTAGCCAGCTGTCTTCTCCCGCACAAAAGCGGGTCATGAGCGTCGTGAGGGCTGCCATAGATTTCGGCTTTTCCTGACCAGGGTGCCGGGCTAGCCACTTGTCTCGGATGTTGTGCTTGAAAGCTGCTAAGGCCTCCCATCCGGACAGTCGACGATTTGATTTTTCTTTGTGAGGAATCAAGTCCTGAATTTCCTGGCCGACTCTTCTGGCTGCTGAATTATGTGGCTTAGATCATTGGCGTCTAGTGATCGCACATAAGTGCCCTGAAAGTTGTCCAGAAATGCGGCTTCTTGATCTTCCCAATAGCTAATGGAGTCCGTTGGCAAGCTATTAAGCCAATTCCACGCTGGTCCTTTGAGCTTTAGTGGGAGGTATTTGATGGCATGTAAGTCATCACCGCGGGCCATGTGATTGTGGAGGAGGAAGTCCTCAATCCATACTGCGGGATCTGTTGTGCCGTCGTATGATTCAATGTTTACAGGTTTGAAACCTTCGGGGAATTGATGTTCCATTACTTCGTCTATGAATCATAAGGGGTGTGCGGCGCCTCTGTATTGGGCTATATCGCGACGCAACTCGAATGGGTCTTGCCCGCTGTGTTCGGCCCGGCCGGATTTGCTTTTACTGTATCCGGCGTGACGTTTACCGTCTCGCAGAGTGGTGCGCCCTCATGATCCGTAGATCAATCTTGAATGCTTTGCTTTGTCCTCCAATATGTCTCGTAGGTCTGGCGTATCTCCCCATGCCTTTTTATTTGATTGGCGTTGGGGTGGAGGCTGAGCTTTTGGCTGGAATGTCTCTATCGCGGCCTCGAGGTGGCCGATCAACCATATCATACGCTTCTTCCTCCAGTCGGGGTAGCAACCTGTGCCTTGGGTAACTCTTGGAGGGGCGCTCGAGTTTATAGTTCTCAGCTGCGAGGACTTCACTCCATTTGTCGGCTAGCAAATCTTGATCAGCTTGAAGCTGCTGCTGCTTTTTCTTCAGGCTATTTGCCGTGGCCATAAGCCGGCGCTTGAAGCGCTCTTGTTCGACGGGATCCTCTGGGACGGCGAATTCATCATCGCCGAGGCTTGCCTCATCTTTGGAGGGGGGCATGTAATTGTCATCCTCCTACTCTCTGCCAGCCGCTCTCTCAGGAGAGCTCGCTCCGTCATCCTCCTGCTCTAAATCTTGCTGGAGGGGATTGTTGTTGTCTTCGGCGCTATCCGGAGTGTTATTATCTCCTGTGCCGGTATCACCACTTTTGCTTTGGCGGGACTTAGAGCGGCACCGCTGACGTCGGCGCTTGGGTTGCTTCTTGGAGGGGTCGTGCTCTTCTATCTCGTTGCCATTGCCCTCGTTGGGTGTATCCACCATGTATATGTCATATGACGAGGTGGCTTTCCAGTGCCCTATAGGCGCTGGTTCGTGTTCGTCTCCTACATCGTCGTCCATACCGTCGATGTCTTCGGAGTCGAAGTCGAGCATGTCGGTTAAATCATCGACAGTGGCTACGAAGTGGGTGGTGGGTGGGCGTCAAATTTCTTCGTCTTCCGCATCCCAATCCTATTGTTCATAATCCGGCTAGGGCTCTCCTGACAAAGAGAGAGTCCTTAGTGAATTCAGAATGTCGCCGAGGGACGAGTGCTGAAAGATATCCGCGGCGGTGAATTCCATGATCGGCGCCCAATCGGATTCGATTGGTAGGGGCGCGGACGGTTCGGAGTCCGGGAAAGAGTCTGGCACCTTGGAGTCACGGGCTGCGCAGAGGTTTATGCTGGTGTTTGGCTCGATCGCCGTCGAGACTGCAGCCCCTGAGGTGGTGTCTAGCCACCCGTCCTCGATTGGCGCAGTTTGCTTCGAGCTAAGGGTCGGAGCAGATGCGGGCGCGGCCTCTGGGGCACTGTTCGGCAGCAGAGCTAGGTCATACCCATCACGACAGTGGGGAGCACCCGGCTGTGGCTCGAATCCGTCGAAGATCAAGTCTCCGCGGATGTCGGCCGTGTAGTTCAAACTTCCCAATCTGACCTGATGGCCAGGGGCGTAGCTTTCAATCTGCTCCAGATGGCCAAGCGAATTAGCCCGCAATGCAAAGCCGCCGAATACGAAGATCTGTCCGGGGAGAAAAGTCTCACCCTGGACCGCATCACTATCGATGATAATAGGAGCCATCAAGCCTAACGGCGACGACACAGAGGAACTCTCAATGAAAGCACCAATGTCGGTGTCAAAACCGGCGGATCTCGGGTAGGGGGTCCTGAACTGTGCATCTAGGCCGGATGGTAACAGGAGGCCGGGGACGCGATGTTTTACCCAGGCTCGGGCCCTCTTGATGGAGGTAAAACCCTATGTCCTGCTTGATTAATATTGATGGTATGGGTAGTACAAGAGTAGATCTACCACGAGATCAGAGAGGCTAAAACCTAGAAGCTAGCCTATGGTATGATTGTATGTTGTGATTGTTGTCCACCGGAGAGGGTTAGGGTTACACAAGGTCGGTTACAAAGGAGGAGATATCCATATACGTATTGCCTAGCTTGCCTTCCACGCCAAGTAGAGTTCCATCCGGACACGAGACGAAGTCTTCAATCTTGTATCTTCATGGTCTAATAGTCATGCCAATGGAGATAGTCCGGCTGTCCGGAGACCCCCTAATACAAGACTCCCTCACCCGTGTTGATTCTAACCGGAATACCGGCAATTGAACTATGAAGTGTGAATTCAAAACTTCTAGCAACTCTATTGCTTCGAAGTGAATGGTCGATACTTTCATTCTAAATCTTTTGGTTATTGAATCACCATTCCAACATTGATCATGCTACTTGGGACATATTTCCAGGTGCATTTTCGTTTAATGTTTAATTAAGGATGTTCTCCTCCAACATACTTCACTAAATACTTTGGTATGTCTTATGCTATCACCTTGATCACTTAATTGTGAACATCCATGTTTACGGAAATCTCAACGAATTGTTGCTGAGCCCGTTGGCAACATCCTCATCTCTTGCTTGTTGAAATTGTATGACTTATTTTATAAGTTGTTTCCGATGGATCCTTTGTGTATCCAAAGTCCGACCTTTATCTGATGACCTTGTCAATGCTATCCCGAAGCATGTCTGTGATACTCTGATCATCAACATGAACATTGGAAGCGAAATGCTAAATCTTTCTTAATCAATTATCCAAACACCATTATATGGGTAACATCATGAAATTTCTCGCCCCTTTACCTAATTGATTCTCTACTTGCTGTCCTGTCATGGATGGGAAAGATATACTTTTGATACTCCGGTATAAACACCTTTTCCTATCCATTGTTCTGATTAATATACAAATCACATTTTCCTTTCCATTGTTTTGTTTAATCTTTATTGTAATCTGACTTACCTAAGCAGTGATAATTCCCTGCTTATGTAAACACCTCGGTGTACAACTTTGTCAGTAGGACCCTGTTACTATTGTTGATGACATTCCGGTAACCACCGATGGATGAGAACTTTGCCTATTGGTCTGCCTCGTCTTACGAGCAGGAGAATGGTTCTCTTCGCCCCTCGCCCTTGGTACCGACATTGTTACTGACATAACTGACAAACTATCCTCTGACATACCTTGTTGTCGAGACCGGTAAGATAACACCGTTCTCCCTACTCTCGATCAACCCTCATCACAGCTCCACAGGATCAGAACTTGACTCTCCGGTATATCTTTGATTTTGAAATGTTCTTGCATTTGGCTTCGTATCATGTTATGGGCCACCTTCCGAGAGATGATCCATTCCAGATGCTCTGAACCCCTTTCTCACACTCTATTCAGGTATCAATCGTTTATCCATTCGCTTGAAACTTCCTATTGTACCTTCATAATTTGCTCTCGATGTTTTATTAAGTTTCAACTCGAGAGATACTAATGCGTCATTCCCTGAATTATTCACCAGATAATTAACCCTATAAGGGTTAGTTCTCCCGAAGTTACTCCTTACTTCCCCACTTAAATCTCAGGACGAGATTTCTTGTAGTGGAGTAACACCCCCAGTGTCATGCTACAGTAATCCCCTGTTAATGGTGCCATGTCATCCCATTACTGTTGCTAATCTTCACTTGATCCAAATCATAATTCAAATTCAAATCCAATCTGAAGTCAAAAATTCATATTTGTCAGATCTTCGACAGGAGGTAGTAAAATTGCCAAACCTAAGAAGACCATTTCTTTGCTGTCGCTCTAGCCTTACCGGGAGGGGGCTTAGCCGGGTCCAACAAACCTTATGAGTGGGTCCCACGCACTTAGGCAAAGAGCAGCCGACGAAACGTAAGATGGCACCATACCGGGTGGTAAAACACAAATGGTATGGGAAACTGTTCAGTTGCCACTAGACAACTAAAATGTTCATTAGGTGGCAAATAATCATTTGTTAATATTGGTGGTGAACCAACATTTTTGCAAGGTTTTGAAATGGCCTAAACCAATTAAAGCAGTGTCTAAAACAATAGTTTAAATGCCTTTTTAAATAATAAAAGGTTGCAAAAATTTCCAAAGGTCTCCGAACCTTTTGTGGCAGTACCAATTATTGGAACGTAATTATGTGGCCAAGTCCCACATTTTACATAACCCTTTTGGCAACTCAATTATTGCAAAGCATTTTCTGTAAAAAAAGGGGAAAAGGGCAAAGACTTAAAAAAGAAGAAGGGAAGTGCCACTGTGCCACGGCCCAACCGCGGCAACAGTGCCAGCCGAGCCCACCTGCCCCAGCCTTTCATCCTCCTCCTGCAACTCGAGAAGGCCGAGTCACCATGGCCGCGGGGCGCTCGCACCCGCGCACTACTGCGGTGCGAGTGGATAAGAATAGCCCCCCCCCCCCCCCCCCCCCCCCCCCCCCCCCCCCCCAGCGGATGCTAGTGTATAACACACCCCCCCCCCCCCCCCCGACGCTCTCCCTCTCTCGCCCAAACCCTATCCCACATCAGATCCCCCTCCTCCTCGCTCTCGCTCGCTCGCTTCTCTCTCTCACGCAGCCGAATGTTCCCGCCGCCGTCGCCACATCAATCCTGCGGCCACCGTCATCGCCCTACATCGCCGACATGCCGTAGGCGTCCGCCATTGTCCTCCACGACGACCAGTGCCCCTCGATGGAGCCGGGAGGCACCACAATGCCGGATCCACCTCGTCCCCTTCCACCACGGCCACCGGTGATTCCCGTCAACCGCGGCCTCCCTCTGCGCCCCCGTTCACTCACAGGGCCTCCTTGCGCCCGCACGGTGAGCACCGCACGTCCTCCCCCTGCCCCCTTGTTCTGTTGCGCATAACATCGCCGCCATGGACGGCCGAGCTCAGCTCCATCGTGCTGCTCATCGTCGTCGCTTCCGTCGATGCCATGGCCATCCGAGCGCGGGAACATGCTCAGCGTATCCCCGCGGTTCGAACGCGCCCCACTACGCCGCTAGCTGAACCCTCTAGCCTCGTCTCCAGCCGCGGTCGAACGCTGGTGTCCGCCCTGCCTCTCGTCATCATCGTTCCAGCCTGTTACGGGCCGCGCCGCCACCGTATATGGATGCGGCGTCGAACACCCGTTCGAACGCGACCAGACGCATCCGATTTGGCACCCCGTAGACTTTTATCGACGCGCTCCCGAACGCCAATGCCGCCTCCGCTCGCCACCGGCGATGCTCCGGTCATCCCCGACGTCGGTCGTCGTCACCATCGTGTGCACGGTTCCGGGCCGCACCCGTAGGTCCATGCTGCAGGTCTGGAGGCTCCCTGTAGCATAGCTCCGGCCAACTCCGGCGAGGCGTCGTCGTTGTTTTGGTCGTCGGAGCCGCTCCGTCGCCGGCGTCCGACGTGGCGCCGCGTGGCCTCTCCTGTGAGGCTGACGTGTGGCCCCGGTGGGTCCTGTTGACTGGTTTGACCCAGTCAACTGCTGACCGAGCACCCCCAGTGGCACGGACATGCGAGCCCCACCGCTTCATTTAACTAATTAAAATTATTTTTTAAATGAACTTAAATAGGTAGTTTAGTGTGTCACTGACATGTGGGGCCCAGCTGTTAATTAACTCTGTTTAGTTAGTTTTAAAACTCTGTTAGCTCTCTATTTACGACATGTGGGTCCCACTGGACCCACAGGTCAGGTTTGACCTGGTCAGCGAGTTTGTTGACTGCTGACATCATCCCTACACAATGTTGATGTCATAATTCAATTTCTGTTAATTTAGATATTTCCAGAAAATGTTTAAATCTTTAGAAAATCGTAGTTAATAAACCGTAACTCGGATGAAATGTTTTATACATGAAAGTAGCTCAGAAAAATAAAACAAATCTGAAAACGCAGTCCTTTCACCTGTCACATGCCCCTAGCATGCTGAGCATGAACTGTCCCCTCTCTTCCACCTATCCGGAATCCGTCTAACATCGGGAATTCATCCTTGGATGTTTTTCCCCTTCGTCTGCAACGTGTAGTACTACTCTAGGTCGACCCTAGTTCTGCATATCGACTTGTCATGCTTAGTGTTGCATCTGTTGCTTATATTTACCGTTTCTTCCCCCTCTTCTCTCCGGTAGGCCCCGAGGCCGATGATGCCCCGGTGATCGATTACGTCGACGACACTTCTTCCTTTTCAGCAGAGCTTCCAGGAAAGCAAAACCCCCTTGAGCATTCCGATATCGCCCATTTCTTTCCCTCACATGCTTGCATTAGAGCTTCTACTTCTTTCTGTATGATCCTACTCTTATGCATAGCCTATTTTTGTTACATGCTCTCATACCTTACCTGCTTAGTATAGGTTGGTTAGAGATCCATCAATGACCCCCACCTTGTCCCAGTTGCCCCTGCTTTATGTTTGATGACTCGATCAACGTGATCGAAGACCAGGCCCCGGTACCACACATCACTTTACCCTTAGTTGCTCGACACTAGTGGGTTACTATCGAGTGCCAAGGGTGATACCTCATCAGCACTATGTTAACCTTGTAGGTTAGTTCATCGGTTATGGTCATCGAGGGTGATTCCTCCTTCTCCACTCCTGATAATGACTCTGTCATGCAACCCCTCAAGTGTGGACCAACGAGGGAGATTCCTTCAAGTCCACCTTGATGGTTACATCGAGTGGGAATCCATCAAGGGTGATTCCTCAGGTTTCCCCCTTATTGTTTTAGACACACAGTTACTATGGTTACTATGACTTTACACTGAGCCATGTTACTAAAGACGGGTCGGCCCCTAGGGGTACCCGCACGAGCTTAATTGCGTGTGATGTGGAGTCGGGTTGACCTGGACGATGCCCCTGAGATAATTACGAGGCGTGGCCAGGAATTCTTAGCCCTTGCCACGAGTCCTCGAGACCGGGCGACGGGGTCACATCGATCATGGCTCTCTGCTCGTTATTGCGCGTTCCTAATTCACTATGATTTGGATATTTGGTCCAAGGGGCCTCTGTCCTGATAGCACTAACCATAATGCGGGAATAAGTATGGGCACTCTATGTCGTATGTATCAGCTAAAAGCTCAATGGACATCAGCGATTGGGCGGCACGCGCCGGGTTGGACTGGAACGCCTCGCCTTGTATAAGGGGGGCTAGGTCTGCTCACTGGCTGCGTACGCAACGTGCAGGAGTGCAAAGGGCGATGGGCCCAAGACCCCTGCACGCTTAAGATGTAGACCGGCGTGCTGGCCTCTCTGACGACCCTAGGTAGGACTGCGGTGTGTTGATCAGCCGAGGGCGGTCATGACCCGATGGTGTGTCCGACCGGAGTTGATCTAGTGTGTTGGGTAAGTTGGTGCACCCCTGCAGGAAAGAAAGCATCTATCGATAGCCCGTCCTATGATAACGGACACTCGGAGTTGTATCCCGATCGATAAAATTAGAACATGATGCTGAGGCATGTTATGGAAATGATGGCTCCGGGATTGTTTTCTCGCAGGGAGTTGAGGAAGTGATCTCTGGCGATGTTACAACATACTTACTAATATTATAATATGCCACTCTTATCTCTTCTGATACTGCAAGATGTTGGAGCTTCTTGAAGATGCTAGTCTTTGATATGCTAGGGTTTCCCCTTCTCTTCTGGCAGTATGAAGATTAGTCCACACATACCACCCATTCCTTTGATACAGATGCATATTTAGTTTCGATCTGATGTAAGTCTTGCGAGTACTTTGGATGAGTACTCACGGTTGCTTTGCTACCTCCTTTTTCCCCATACCGGATTGTTGCGACCAGATGGTGGAGCCCAGGAGCCAGATGCTACCGCCAACGACTACTACTACCACGAGAGTGCTTACTACTACGTGGAGGCTGCCGCCGACTAGGAGTAGTTAGGAGGCTCCCAGGTAGGAGGCCTTGCCTTTTCGATCGTAGATGCTTTTGTGCTGGCCTTCTTAAGGCAAACTTGTTTAGCTTATGTCTGTACTCAGATATTCTTGCTTTCGCTGACTCTTGTGTATTCGAGCTCTCGAGGCCCCTGGCTTGTAATATAAAGCTTGTATTATTTTAATTTGTGTCTAGAGTTGTGTTGTGATATCTTCCCGTAAGTCCTTGATCTTGATCGTACACATTTGCGTGTATGATTAGTGTACAATTGAGTCGGGGGCATCACACTCAAGCAATATGATGAAAACCCCATCTTTTTATCCTTGATGGAAACAATACACTACTAGGGAAAACGTTATACACAGAATCTTATCAGCAGCGCGGTTTAAAAACAGGCGCTACTGCTAACTAGCAGTAGCGAGCTTAAAGGAACCGCACTACTAATAACTAGATAGCAGTAGCGCTCTAGGTGAAACAAGCGCTACTACTATAATTGCCACGGATTTGCCCCCAGGCTAGATATAGTAGTAGCGCCCTTCCCTGGACGCGCTGCTGCTAAAGTACTTAGTAGCAGCGTGTTTCTGCAAAACTCGTTGCTGCTAAGTGTTGCACCTAATTAAGTTTAGTCCCATATTGCTAAGCAAACAAAGTGTTTACCACCTTAAATATGTTGACTATTTAGATTCTACACAAAAATATCAATGATGACCAACGTATATTTTTGATGCGTGCTTAGACTTAGCAGTAGCGTTTTTCCTGAAGTGCGCTACTGCTAGTTCGACTTAACCACCCGCCCGCTCAAAATTTTGCTAAGTCCTCCTTCCCCCCACTGTTCCCCTACTCCTCTATCGCCGCCGCCCAAGCCCAAGCCTGCCCTCACTGCCGCCGCCCGAGGCCGCCATCAACCTCACCGCCGCCGCCCGCCGCCGCTCTCGACCTCACCGTCGCCGCCGCCTCCCCCAACCCCGCCACCGCCTCCCGATCCCGAGCCCGCCCTCGCCGCCCCTACCTCTCCATCGCCGAGCACCTCCCCCCCACCGTCTCTCCCCCCTCTTTTAACCCCCCCCCCCCCCCCCCCCCCGTTCTCTCTGCTTAGTTAGTACTAGATGTTTTTTAGTAGTAGTAGTAGATGTTAATTTAGGGTTCATAGATAATGATTTTTAGCAGTAGTAGATGTTAATTAGTAGTAGTGATGGTACTAGTTAACTATTGTATAATGTAGTTTATTTTTACTGTTTTTAGTAAGTGTTTAAAATTATTAGTAAGTAAATTAATAAACTAGTTGAACTACTTTAGTTGTAGTTGAACTAGTTTAGTAAGTAAATTAATAAACTAGTTGAATTAATAGAACTAATGTATTTTTAGTAAGATAATTAATATAACTAATTGAACTACTTTATTTTTAGAAAGAACTAGTTTTTTTTCTATTTATAGTAAATTTATATTTAGTAAGAACTAGTTGAATTAATAAAACTAGTTGAACATGCCATATTTGTTGTTATTTTTTAGTTTAAGAAATTATTCGGGATGTATTAGTGATAACTTATATGGTTTTTGCTTTTGCAGAAATCAAGGATCCCCTCCAGCATCCCCGCCGTCGTCCCCGTCACCGACCCCCTCCGACATCGAGGTGAGACCAGCCAAATATCCATGTATATCTTGTGTTGCTCAAATAGGATATGTGGTTGCCCAAGTGGCCGTTCATGTTCAGTTTACACCTCCGAGTGGCCTATGTTTTGCCGGAGTGTTGATTAATTTCCGTTCCGGCAAATTTCAGGCGCTCGATATGACCTTTTTTTAAGCAAAGGTCATGCCGGATTTTTCCGTGAATTCTGGCATGGCTTGTGCTAGAATATGTAGGAAATATCGAGTGGCCTAGATTTTCTCGAAAAATAATGATCTAATTTAGGTTTTTCAGTACATATATTTAATTGTACAAGTTTAATATTTGAATTATGAACGTAGGAAATGTCGTACTCAGACGACGACAGTCTCCCGGGGGAGTGCAGCTGGTGCCACGATGATCGAGGTATGTTAGACAGGTTCGTTGAGCTGGACGAAGATCGGCGCTTCAGCATTAAGCTCGAGGAGACCTTCGATGTTGAAACGGTACGCAACAACAACAAGTGTTTTTTTCGTAATTAAGCATGACTTCAACTATTTCAATGTCTAATTTTCATCTTTTACAATTCGACTAACTTATGCCATGCCATGCAAGACGCTATGTCTTCGAGAGGATGGGTTTTGAAGGCCATAAAAATTTTCAAACAAAGAAAATACACCTAAGGACCCATCATGATATCGATTTTGAAGTAAATCTGTACAATTCTCAGAGCGTAACCCATTTTGGTTGCCAAAATTGGGAAGCACTTTGCAAAATGTATGGTTTTTATGAGGGTATGATTGTCACCATGGATCTTGGTGATCCTGACATCGAGCAAGACAATATGGACATTTGGGTCCTTGTTGATACGCTTCCGATTCTACTGCAATGTGAGTTTCTCAAACATAGTTATTAACTAATTTATATTGTTTATTTCAAAATAGTTGATAGCTTATTTCCATTGACAGCTTATTTTGAATCTTCAAAGAATGTGCAGAAGATGCTAGACAAAACCCACTACACTGATGGCTCCGAATTAACTTATAAGGAGAAAAGTCATCTGATTGCTTATTGTACTTATCTTGAGAATTACAAAACTAGTACATCATTGCTAACTACGAAGTTATTACTATGTTTTTCAACAGAAAATCCCAATGGATTGTGTGCCTCATCTGATGCATCAGAATGGTCGCCTTGCAATTCTGAACATACAACCAGGTCAATCTAAGGAGCTCACCTGTGCATATCAGATTTCTAAAACCGGTGAACACATGCTAATCAAAGAATGGAAAAAATGTTTGGACATTCGCAAGGAGGTTCTTGGAAGTAACATTAAGTGAAAGGCAAGAATTGGAGACAGGATAATCTCCATTCTCCATAATGGAGAGTCAGGGGCTATCTTGTTTTTTGCTATTTTACCTTAGAGAATATAGTAGGTCCTAAGAGAATGTAGTAGGTCCTATGAGGTACAATATGTTTATTATGTGATACAATGTGTTAGAGTTGATGATGAGGAGTACTTGTGATTACGACTAGTGACCAATTTGCTATGTGATGTCTCATTGATGAAAACGATGATCTTGAGGAGGTGTTATATGAAAACGATGTATTATGATGATAAGTTGTTAATGATATGATGATGATGATGATATTTATTATATCATTGGGTGAAAGAACCACGGATTAGTTTCAAGTGGATGTCCATCCACTTGAAACTAGTCCATGGTTCTTTCACCCCGTGATGTAATAACTCATTATGATGTAAAAACAATTTCTAAATTCCTGTTGTATGAAAACTTGTGTAAAGGTGTACGAATACAACATGAAATAAAAAAGAAATAAAATACGAAATAATAGTAGCACCGCGGGCAGGGAGAAGCGCTACTACTAATTACCAGTAGCGCTCCTCCGGGAAGTCGCTACTACTAAGTCGATTTAGCAGTAGCGTGGGCAGAGGCACACTACTTCTATATGTTAGCTGTAGCGCCTTATCAGTAGTGCATCGCCCCGCGCTACTGATAGGCCTAAAACCCGCGCTGCTGCTAGGCTTTTCCCTAGTAGTGATAAAATACGTGTCTCGCTACCCCTACTTTGTCACTGGATGAAATCATGCAAGATTGAACCCAAAACAAAGAACCCTCCCATTTCAAGAAATACCAATCTAGTTGGCCAAACCAAACCAATAATTCAAAGAGAAATACAAAGATATCAAATCATGCGTATAAGAATTCAGAGAAGATTCAAATAATATTCATAGATAATCTGATCATAAATCCACAATTCATCGGATATCGACAAACACACAGCAAGAGAAGATTACATCGGATAGATGTCCAAGAACATCGTGGAGAACATGGTATTGAAGAACATAGAGAGAGAAGAAGCCATCTAGCTACTAGCTATGGACCCGTAACTGAGGTAAACTACCCACGCTTTATCGGAAGGTCAATAGGTTTGATGTATATGCGCTCCGTGATCGAATCCCCCTCCAGCAGATCGCCAGAAAAGTCCCCAAGATGGGATCTCATGGGAACAGAAGGTTGTGGTGGTGGAAAAGTATTTTCATGGCCTGTTCTGAGGGTTTTGGAACATATCTGAATTTATAGGACGAAGAGGTAGGTCGGTGGACTCCCGAGGGGGCCACAAGCTAGGGGTCGCCCCCCTAGGGCGCGCCCCTATGGCTTGTCACCGCCTCGTGGGTCTTCTGACTTGGACTCCAAGTTCTATGGGTGTCTTCTACTCCAAGAAAAATAATCGCGAAAGTTTTATTCCGTTTGGACTCCGTTTGATGTTTCTTTTCTGCGAAACTCATAAACAAGGAAAAACAGAAACTGGCACTGTGCTCTAGGTTAATAGGTTGGTCCCAAAAATAATATAAAATAGCATATTAATGCGTATAAAACATCCAAAATAGATAATATAATAGCATGGAACAATCAAAAATTATAGATACGTTGGAGACATATCAAGCATCCCCAAGCTTGATTCCTGCTCGTCCTTGAGTAGGTAAATGATAAAAACAGAATTTTTGATGTGGAATGCTACCTAACATATTTATCCATGTAATTTTATTTATTGTGGCATGAATATTCAGATCCATAAGATTCAAAACAAAAGTTTAATATTGACATAAAATAATAATACTTCAAGCATACTAACAAAGCAGTCATGTCTTCTCAAAATAACATGGCCAAAGAAAGTTATCCCTCCAAAATCATATAGTCTGGCTATGCTCCATCTTCATGACACAAAGTATTAAGTAATGCAAAACCCCGATGACAAGCCAAGCAATTTTTTCATACTTTTGATGTTCTCAAACTTAGTCAACTTTCACGCAATACATGAGCATGAGCCATGGATATATCACTATAGGTGTAACATCCCAAAATTTCAAATTTGGATGTTAATTGTATCATTCTTTTACATCATGATTTATATGCACATTTGAAATTTTGGAGGTTATGGATTATTCTAATGACAGGGAATAAAATGACTTTCCCACACATTCATTTGCCTTGATTTCACAAGTATTCAAATCATTTTCAACTCAAGGAAAAATATGTGAGAAGTAAATATGACTTCTTCAAAAAAATTTGTTGAAGTATGCATTGAATAATATTTGGGTATTTATTTACAGTTGAAAAATATTTTATGGAACATTTATGAAGCCCCAAATAAATTTTGTAAAAATATCATGTGTATTTTATTTTATTTTGGGCTAGAAAAATGTGCACTGTTTTATATGGTAGTAGTAATCTTTTTATTGTGTGTTCTGGTATTTTTATAGGATTTAATTTCCTATTTATTTAGCTATATTTTACTTCCTGCAGCAAGGTTAAAAAAGGAAACGGTCACACTATGCAGTCTGGCTGCACAGCGGCCCAGCTCTTGCCCCCCCCCCCCCCGCACGCGCTAAGCAGCAGCCGCTAGCAGGCCAACCCATTTCGGCGCAACGCTGGAGCCCATCACCGCAACACACCCCGCAGTCCTCTCATTCTTTGTTTTTTCTTTCTTTTCTTCTCTGTCACTGACGCCTGGGGCCTACATGATCATCTCTCTCCTCTCGCCCAATTTCCTACACGCACACGAGTTCGTCTCCTGATCCAAACTCTATCGATTTGATCGATCTATTCTCCCTCGACCACGGAATCACCTATATGTATTTCCCCTCCGTCTCCTCTACTGATTTTCACAAAAACAGAGTCCTCCCGTGACCTAGAACACCGTCTCGATCTCGCCAGAGTTCCCGCTTGAAGCTCATGTCGCCGGACAAATCTATCACCACTTGAGGTTTCCAGTTTCTCAGATTGGTTCAGTTATTTTTGCCTTGGTCTTCTTCTTATTCCTCACCTTCTATTCCACTCAGGGGAGCACTAGGATGACCGCAACGACCTCGACCCGAAGCTTGAAGCCACTAGCTTGGTTCTAGCCGGACCTCACCGACACTAGCAGAAGCCCCGGTCGCCCAGGACAACGTTTTCGAGTTTGCCGTGTCCCTCCTCACCTTGTTTCGTCGTCCCCGAGCTCAGGAGGTTTCCCTAGAGACCGCATGCTCCAAGTCCGAGCCATCGTACGCTCTTCTTCTCCAACTCCGGCGGCCACCAGTTGTCCTCTGTTCTTTCTCCGGTGAGTCACATTGCACCGTCCGATCCCCCTCCGATGGTCAAGATTAGATCTGTTGTTTTTATTTAAGGCTGAACCATTTTTCTCTAATTACTGGACGTTCATTGTTTAGGCCTAGCAAGAAAACACCCTCCAGCCTTTCACACTGCGCCACGTGGCAAGGATTTTGTTTTAAATAGAAAGAAGGCATATTTGTTCGTGCTTTTCAAACCTTCATAACTTTTGCATCGTCTGTACTAATTTGATGAAACCAACACCAAATTTTTCATCATGATCCCCTCTACCCAGTATACCTATCCAATATAATTTTTGAACTGTTTAAATTTGAATTTGCTCAAATTTGAATTTGACCTTTCGGACGCCATATCTTTCAAACCGTTGATCCAAATTAGTTGATTATTTTTGCATCGTGATCCTACTAGCATGTTGATAATATATACCTATTGATATTTTCTGTTATTTAAGTTTTTATTTAAATTCATTGCTTTTTTACTTTATTATTGTGTTATGTGAGTACGGTTTATTTATCAGTGGCTTTGTTAATTATATAGATTGTCCAGAGTGCGAAGCGGATCAGAATTAAGCATTAGAGTACTCAACACCATTCAAGGAAAGTTTGCACTTTTGATTTTGCTTATCCTATATCCTGCTATGCGTGTGTGGTTTTATGCTCTGCTATATGTTCGGCTTGATATGTGTATTCTATGTTACCATGTTTTGTTGTTGATTGTGGTATGTGATGGTGTGATCGACTTGCTATGGTAGACGCGGGCATGTGCCGAGTGATCCATGAAAATGGTGAGTGTTTACAGCCGTAGGCTTAGGATTATTAACTAGGTGAATGCATCACTAGTAGAGTGCTCTATTATCCCTAGAGAATGCGCCATTGACAGAGCGCGCTTGAGGCGAAGTATAGTTTTCGGAACTTAAATCAGGTGAATGCGTCCTTGGCAGAGCGCTCTATTGTTCCTAGAGAACGCGCAACCGATAGAGCGCACTTGAGAGATATTTCTCAAGTTCTTGTCATGTTTATTTAGAATCTTTGGGTTATCTTGGGCGAGTTAATTAGAGACGGTTGTGAGTTCAGGTAGTGGAGGTAGGTGAAGACATTCTTCTCCAAACTAACTTGTATGTTTTGTTTGTCATACATTGCTTTGTGGATGTAGGTTTGCTATATCATATTGTGTGATTTGCCAATAGATTCAATGTATTTACCCGTTGTGGCTGCAATTTATCATGTTGCAGGATTTTCAGATGATTAGTGAGATATAGTAGGGTCGCTAGTCTTCACTCAACATGATCTCTAGTGGGCATTGATGGACTCATCATTTATTATGCTACCTTTCCGCTATTATTATTGAATAAAGCTATCTATGTGCTACTCAGTTTGTAATACTTTATGAATTTTGGGTCATACATTATAGTAAACGATGCACTTGTTATTTGATATTCATATGTGCTGTGTGTGCTAGCGAGTCAATCCAGGGACTAGCACAGTGAGCACAGAGACATCGAATCTTATCAGATTCGGGTCGTTATAGATGGTATCAGAGCAGTGTGTTAACTGTAGGTCGTGGCCCTAGATAATGGAGTAGAAGAGCCATAGGAGTGAAGACTTGGTTTACAACTTGTTTTCTACTTGTTTGTTCATGCTCTTGTATTCATATCTTTTGATAATGACCTCCTATTTTCGATAGTAGATGCCCCTTGTAGTTGTATTAGTATCATTTGAGCACTTTTAGTTGGCATACCACCACTATTAAGTTGAGTTTGATAATCAATTTGCGGTAGTATGATGAGATCATATCTCTTGTGGATATGACCTTACCTGTAGGTTTTGCTTGTGTGGTGTGACTGTGTGAATTGTGTGAATTTAGTGTTTTATTTTTTTGTTGGAGTTTTTGTTGCTACCATGAGCATATGGGTAGTGATTTCCCTGTAAGTCTTTATTCTATCTATATCCTAATACATGCTACAACCTAGTGATGATTTCAAGTTTTACCACATGTGCCAGGATCCGACAAGAAGCAAACACAATCTTGCTGAAGGGAGAACCCTAGAGGAAGATATGATTCTTTAGTAGATGTTTTGTAGTAGTTGACACTAACCTGATAGTTGACATGAACGATAGCTCATTTGTTTGGCATGCAGAACAAATGGATTTATCCGAACCTGGTTCGTGAACAAGAGAAATTCCTGCAATGCCTATGAGGATGCCTGAGTGTTAGAATACGAGATTTACTAAACCATGTACAAGGTAATGATTTGGGTGCGAAATGGATTGATCACCATACCGACTTACTCTTATTATTCGCTCTTGCTGTGTGGGATGGTAAATCTAGAGTGCCTTACCTATAGTAGAGAGAGACGATGTTAAGCCTAAACCTTAGAATGGTATGATGTTTGACCCTTGTAGAAGGCAGTCGCTGCCAATAGTAGGTCTTAACGGTGAGGATGAACCACGATCCTTTTATGCAGGAACCCCGAAGGATTATGCTTGATGACTACCATGAGAGAATCAATTTTGTTTAGTATTGGCGCAAGACCTGTCAACCATGAAGGTCCAACAATTGGAAGACCACTCTTTTGATAGCGGACCCAAAATTTTAAAGGAGCGTAGTGCTTATACCTAAAGAATGTCATCGACGGAATAAGTTTCTTGAAGACCCAATGACTTTGATTCTAAGGGTGGTAGCACCCCACACTCTCAGGTGACAATGGATATTCAAGTAAACCCGGACCTAACCATTTTCTTTCTAGCCTCTTTGAATCTCGAGGACGAGATTCATTTTAAGGGTGGTAGATTTGTAACATCCCAAAATTTCAAATTTGGAATGTTAATAGGATCATTCTTTTACATCATGATTTATATGCATATTTGAATTTTTGTAGGTTATGGAATATTCTAATGAGAGGGAATAAAGTTACTTTCCCACACATTCATTTGCCTTGATTTCAGAATTATTCAAATAATTTTCAACTCAACGAAAAATATGAGAGAAGGAAATATGACTTCTTCAAAACAATTTGTTGAAATATGCATGGAATAATATTTGGGTATTTATTTGCAGTTGAAAAATATTTTATGGAACATTTATAAAGCCCCAAATAATTTTTTTAAAATATTTTGTGTATTTTATTTTATTTTGGGCTGGAAAAATGTGCACTGTTTTATATGGTAGTAGTAATCTTTTATTGTGTGTTCTGGTATTTTTCTAGGATTTAATTTCCTATTTATTTAGCTATATTTCACTTCCTGTTGCAAGGTTAAAAAAAGTAAATGGTCACACTGTGCAGTCGGGCTGCACAGCGGCCCAGCTCTCGTCCCCGCGCGCGCTAAGCAGCAGCGCAGCAGCAACCCCTAGCCGGCGAACCCATTTCGGCGCAGCTCTGCAGCCCAGCACCGCAACCCACCCCGCAGTCCACTCCTTCTTTGTATTTTCTTTCTTTTCTTCTTTGCCGCTGACGCCTGGGGCCTAAGAGATCATCTCTCTCCTCTCGCCTAGTTTCCTGCACGCGCACGAGTTCGTCTCCCGATCCAAACTCGATCGATTTGATCGATCTATTCTCCCTCGACCACGGAATCTACCAATATGTATTTCCCCTCCATCTCCTCTACTTATTTTTGCAAAAATGAAGTCGTCTCATGCCCTAGAACACCGTCCTGAACTCGCTGGAGTTCCCTCCTGAAGCTCCTATCGCCGGACAAATCTGACGCCACCGGAGGTTTCTAGTTTCTCATATTGGTTCAGTTATTTTTGCCTTGGTCTTCTTCCTCTGCCTCACCTTCTATTCCACTCAGGGGAGCACTAGGACGACCGCAACGACCTCGACCCGAAGCTTGACGCCACTAGCTTTGCTCCAGCTAGTTCTCGCCGATGCTAGCAGAAGCCCCAGTCGCCTAGGAGGACGTTTTTGAGTTCGTTGTGTCCCTCCTCACCTCGTTTCGTCATCCCCGATCTTAGCAGGTGTCCCCAGAGACTGCATGCTCCAAGTCCGAGCCGCCACACGCTCTTCTTCTCCAACTCCGGCGGCCACCAGCTGTCTTCTGTCCTTTCTCCGCTGAGTCACCTTGCACCGTCCGATCCCCCTCCGATGGTCAAGATTAGATCTGTTGTTTTTATTTAAGGCTGGACCGTTCTCTCTAATTACCAGACATTCATTGTTTAGGCCTAGCAAGTAAACATCCTCCAGCCTTTCACACTGCGCCACGTGGCAAGGATTTTGTTTTAAATAGAAAGAAGGCAGATTTGTTTCCGTTTTTCAAACCTTCATAACTTTTGCATCATCTGTACTAATTTGATGAAACCAACGCAAAATTCTTCATCATGATCCCCTCTACCCAGCACACCTATCCAATATAATTTTTGAACTATTTAAATTTGAATTTGCTCAAATTTGAATTTAACCTTCCAGAGGCCATATCTTTCAAACCGTTGATCCAAATTAGTTGATTCTTTTTGCATTGTGATCCTACTAACATGTAGATAATATATACCTACTGATATTTTCTGTTATTTAAGTTTTTCTTTGAATTCATTGTTATTTTCTGTTATTTTATTGTGTTATGTGAGTATGGTTTATTTATCGGTGCCTTCGTTAATCATATAGATTGTCCAGATTGCGAAGCAGATCAGAATTAAGCGTTAGAGTACTCAATGTTCAAGGCAAGTTTGCACCTCTGATTTTTCTTATCCTATATTCTGCTATGTGTGTGTGGTTTTATGCTATGCTATATGTTCGGCTTGATATGTGTATTCCGTGTTACCATGTTTTGTTGTTGATTGTGGTATGTGATGGTGTGATCGACTTGCTATGGTAGACGCGGGCATATGTCGAGTGATCCATGAAAGTGGTGAGTGTTTATAGCAGTAGGCTCGAGATTATTAACCAGGTGAATGCGTCACTGGAAGAGCGTTCTATTGTCCCTAGAGAATGCGCCATTGATAGAGCACACTTGAGGCAAGGTATAGTTTTCGGAACTTAAATAAGGTGAATGCGTCCTTGGCAGAGCGCTCTATTGTTCCTAGAGAATGCGCCACTGACAAAGCGCACTTGAGAGATACTTCTGAAGTTCTTGTCATGTTTATTTAGAATCTTTGGGTTATCTTGGGCGAGTAAATTAGAGATGGTTGTGAGTTCAGGTAGTAGAGGTAGGTGAAGACATTCTTCTCCAAACTAACTTGTGTGTTTCGTTTGTCATACATTGCTTTGTGGATGTAGGTTTGCTATATCATATTGTGTTATTTGCCAATTCATTCAATGTATTAACCCTTTGTGGCTGCAACTTATCATGTTATAGGATTTTCAGATGATCAGTGAGATACAGTAGGGTCGCGAGTCTTCACTCAACATGTTCTCAAGTGGGCATTGGACTCATCGTTTATTATGCTACCTTTCTGCTGTTATTATTGAATAAAGTTAGCTATGTGCTACTCAGTTTTGTAATACTTAATGAATTCTGGATCATACGTTATAGTAAATGATGCACTTGTTATTTGATATTCCTATGTACTGTGTGCTAGCGAGTCGATCCATGGACTAGCACAGTGAGCACAGAGACATCGAATCTTATTAGATTCGGGTCGTTACAATAGGTGGAATAGAATATGGTGGTTGTGGAGAATACAAAAAGAAGGAGATAGTCTCACAACAACTAGGCGTATCAATGGCCCATGGAGATGCCCATCAATAGATATCAATGTGAGTGAGTAGGGATTGCCATGCAACAGATGCTCTAGAGCTATAAGTGTATGAAAGCTCAAAAGGAAACTAAGTGGGTGTGCATCCAACTCGCTTGCTCACAAAGACCTAGGGAAAATTGACGAAGCCCATCATTGGAATATACAAGCCAAGTTCTATAATGAAAATTTCCCGCTAGTATATGAAAGTGACAAAACAGGAGACTCTCTATCATGAAGATCATGGTGCTACTCTGAAGCACAAGTGCGGAAAAAGGATAGTAACATTGTCCCTTCTCTCTTTTCTCTCATTTTTTGGTGGGCTTCTTTGGCCTCTTTTATTTTTTGTGCGCTTCTTTGGCCTCTTTCATTTTTTTTGTAAAGTTTGGAGACTCACCCCAACTTGTGAGGGAATCATAGCTTCCTTCATCCTTTCCTCACATGGGACAATGCTCTAATAATGATTATCATTAATAGTTTTATTTACTTACAACTCAAGAATTACAACTCAAAACTAGAACAAATATATGCCTCTCTATGAATGCCTCTAGTGGTGTACCGGGATGTGCAATGACTCAAGAGTGACGTGTATAAAAATATGAATGGTGGCTTTGCCACAAATACGATGCCAACTACATGATCATGCAAAGCAATATGACAATGATGAAGCGTGTCATAATAAATGGAACGGCAGAAGTTGCATGGAAATTTATCTTCGAATGGCTATGGAATTGCCATATAAGTAGGTATGGTGGTTGTTTTGAGGAAGGTAAATGGTGGGTTTAATGCACTGGCGAAAGTTGCGCGATACTAGAGAGGCTAGCAGTGGTGGAAGGGTGAGAGTGCATATAATCCATGGACTCAACATTAGTCATAAAGAATTCACATACTTATTGCAAAAATCTATTATTCATTGAAACAAAGTACTACGCGCATGCTCCTAGGGGGATAGATTGGTAGGAAAAGACCATCGCTCGTCCCCGACCGCCACTCATAAGGAAGACAATCAATAAATAAATCATGCTCCGACTTCATCACATAACGATTCACCATACGTGCATGCTACGAGAATCACAAACTTTAACACAAGTATTTCTACCAATCCACAATTACTTACTAGCATGAATCTAATATTACCATCTTTATATCTCAAAACAATCACAAGGAATCAAACTTCTCATAGTATTCAATGCACTGTATATGAAAGTTTTTATTATATCCCTCTTGGATGCCCATCATATTAGGACTAAATTCATAACCAAAGAAAATTACCATGTTGTTTTGACAGACTCCCAAAATAATATAAGTGAAGCAAGAGAGTTCAACAATTTCTATAAAATAAAACCACCGACGTGCTCTAAAAAGATACTAGTGAAGCACTAGAGCAAAATTGCATAGCTCAAATGATATAAGCACATAGAGTATTCTAATAAATCACGATTCATGCGTGTCCCTCTCAAAAGGTGTGTAAAACAAGGATGATTGTGGCAAACAAAAGATGAAAGACTCATATCATACAAGAAGCTCCTAGCAAAACATATATCATGTGTGAATAAAAATATAGCATCAAGTAAATTTATCGATGGATGAAGACGAAAGAGGGGATGCCTTCCGGGGCATCCTCAACCTTAGGCTCTTGCCTATCCTTAAATATTACCTTGGGGTGACTTGGCATCCCCAAGCTTAGGCTCTTGCCACTCCTTATTCCATAGTCCATCAAATCCTTACCCAAAACTTGAAACTTCACAACACAAAACTCATGAGATCCATTAGTATAAGAAAATAAACCACCAATTTTGGTACTGCTGTGAACTCAATCTTTATTTATGGTGTAATAATTACTTTATTCGAACTTCTGCATCGTTCATACCCCCCGATACTACCCATAGGTTCATCAAAATAGGCAAACAACACATAGAAAACAGAACTTGTCAAAACGAGAATAGTCAGTAGTAATCTGTAAACCTCGAATACTTCTGTAACTCCAAAAATTCTGAAAAATTAGGACAACATAGGAAATTTGTATATTTATCTTGTGCAAAAAGAATCAGTATTTTATCGCACTTCTATTAAAAACTGAAAATTATTTTATTAGGCGCGAAAGTTTCTGTTTTTTGGCGAGATCAAATCAACTATCACCATAAGCCATCCCAAAGGTCTTACTTGGCACAAACACTAATTAAAACGTAAAAACACATCTAACCAGAGGCCAGATGAAAAACTTATTGAAAAATAGAACAAAAAAAGAAGGAACAAAAATAAAATTGGGTTGCCTCCCACAAGCGCTATTGTTTAACGCCCCTAGCTAGGCATATTGCAATAGATCTAGGTATTGTCATCTTTGGTATGCAATCCTAAGTAGCTCTGATAATAAATTCATATCGCAACTTAATTTTCTTTCGAGGAAAGTGTTCCATGGCCTGCCTTAACGGAAATTGAAATCTAATGTTTCCTTCTTTCATATCAACAATTGCACCAATCGTTCTAAGGAAAGGTCTACCAAGAATAATAGGACATGTAGGATTGCAATCTATATCAAGAATAATGAAATCTACTGGCACATAATTCCTATTTGCAACAATAAGAACATCAATAATCCTTCCCATAGGTTTCTTAAGAGTGGAATACCCAAGATGCAAATTTAATAGTGGAATCCGATATTTTTTTGTATGATTATCCATAAACTTAAACCATGAGTAGGGAAATTTCTTATCATCAATTTCATCCTCTCTCAATATTGTGCAAGATGTTCATGATTAAGTTGCTTAAAATTCATAATATCATTGCTAAGGGAGATGATCTTAGTGGGAGGAAAATACTTTAAATAAAAGCATCATTACACTTGTTCCATGAAGCAATACTATTTTTAGGCAAAGATGAAAACCAAGTTTTAGCTCGATCTCGAAGTGAGAATGGAAATAGCTTCAATTTAACAATATCATTATCCACATCTTTCTTATTTTGCATATCACACAACTCAACGGAAGTATTTAGATGGGATGCGGCATCTTCACTAGGAAGGCTAGAAAATTGTTCTTTCATAACAAGATTCAACAAAGCGGCATTAATTTCATAAGATTCTGCACTTGTGGCAGGAGCAATCGGAGTACTAATAAAATAATTGTTATTAGTATTGGAAAAGTCACACAACTTGGTATTCTCTTGAGTCACCGTGACAAAACAAGCAACCTAACACACGAGAACCAAAAAGAAAAAGAAAAGACGAACAAAAGAAGGGCGAATAAAAAAGGCAAATCTTTTTGCGTTTTTATGAAAATTGTTTTAGAAGTGGGGGAGAGAAAAATGAGAGGTAAATGGCAAATAATTAGTGCAAGAGATGAGAGTTCATGGTGGGTACTTGGTAGGCTTTATGTAGACCTCCCCGGCAATGGCGCAAGAAATTCTTCCTGCTACTTCTTGAGCTTGCTTTGGTTTTTCCCTTGAAAAGGAAAGGGTGATGCAGAAAAGTAGAGATAAGTATTTCCCTCAGATAGAGAACCAAGGTATCAATCCAGTAGGAGGTACAAGCAAGTCTCCAATCTGTCCACCTGCACAAACAATCGAACACTTGCACCCAACCCGATAAAGGGGTTATCAATCCCTTCATGGGCAATTGCAATGGCGAGATCTGATTGAGATAGGTATAAAAGATTGCTAAAATGTAAAACAAAGTAAAAGGAAATAAATTGCAGCAAGGTATTTTTGGTATTTTTGTTTTGTAGACACAAAAAATATAGTGGAAAATAGACCCGGGGCCATAGGTTTCACTAGAGACTTCTCTCTTGAAGGCAAATAATACGATGGGTGAACAAATTACTGTCGAGCAATTGATAGAAAAGTGCAAAGTTATGACGATATCCAAGGAAATGATTATGCATATAGGCATCACGTCCGTGTCAAGTAGACCTACTCCCGCCTTCATCTACTACTATTACTCCACACATCGACCGCTATCCATCATGCATCTAGAGTATTAAGTTCATAAAGAACGGAGTAACTCCTTAAGTAAGATGACATGATGTAGAGGGATAAACTCAAGCAATATTATGAAAACCCCATCTTTTTATCCTTGATGACAACAATTCAATACGTGTCTCACTACCCCTACTTTGTCACTGGGAGAAATCACGCAACATTGAACCCAAAACTAAGCACCTCTCCCATTGCAAGAAATACCAATCTAGTTGGACAAACCAAACCGATAATTCGAAGAGAAATACAAGGATATCAAATCATGCATATAAGAATTCAGAGAAGATTCAAATAATATTCATACATAATCTGATCATAAATCCACAATTCATTTGATCTCGACAAACACACTGCAAAACAAGATTACATTAGATAGATCTCCAAGAACATCGAGGAGAACATGGTATTGAAGAACATAGAGAGAGAAGTGGCCATCTAGCTACTGGCTATGGACCCATATGTCATGCCCAATATGCGACACTATCCTAAAGGGACTCGAAGGTCCCACTAAGGATAGAACCGCATATTGACACGCTTTTGCAAGGTGGATATCATTACATCGTTCCATTACATAATAGTTGGGGATTCATACAAAAGGCATACAATGCCACAAGAATACATCACATAATACATAAGCACTACATCCGACTACGGATGAAACACAAACAAAAGCTCAAACGACATCCACCCTGCTAGCCCAGGCTTCCGACCAGGAATCTAACCCCAGATCGACGAAGAAGAAGAACTCCTATACAACAAACATTGCTCTTGCATCGTGATCATCGCATTACCTATACCTGCAACTGTTGTGTAGTAATCTGTGAACCACGAGGACTCAACAATCCCATTACCATGGGTATCAGGACTAGCAAAGCTTAATGGGTATGGAAGGGGTAAAGTGGTGAGGTTGCAGCAAGCGACTAAGCAAAGTATGGTGGCTAACTTACGAGTACAAGAGTAAGATGAGAAACTACACAAACTGTCGCAAACTAGTAATGATCAAGAAGTGATCCTGAACTACTTATGTTCAAACATAACCCAACCGTGTTCTCCTCTCAAACTCCCTGAAAAGAGGCAATCACGGTTACGCAATGCGATTGGTGTATTTTAATTGAGTTTATTTCAAGTCTTCTACAACCGGATATTAACAAATTCCCATCTGCCACATTACCGCGGGCATGGCTCTCGAAAGTTTAAACCCTGAAGGGGTGTCCCAACTTAGCCCATGACAAGCTTATGATCCGCTGGGACAATCGTCCATCGCGGGACACCCGATCAGACTCAGAATCCTCGTGCACAAAACATTTCGACAATGGTAAAACAAGTCCAGCAAGACCTCCCGATGTGCCGACAAATCCAAGGGCACACCGGATGGGAAAGACGTCGGGTTGGCTGAGACCCTGGTTGCCCAGGGGGCACCGGACATCGCCCGGTTTGGACCAACACTCGGAGGAGCACTGGCCCGGGGGGTTGATTAAAAATCCTCAGGGTCCGGAGATTCCCAATGCAAGTTTTAGTTGTTATTAGGCAAATGGTAAAACCAATGTTGGGCCTTGCTGGAAGAGTTTTATTCAAAAAGAACTATCAAGAGGGTCCCATACCCCTCACCGTGTTAGGGATGCAAAATCAAGGAACATAACACCGGTATGACGGAAAGTAGGGCAACAAGAGTGGAAAAAAACACTAGACATAAGGCCGAGCCTTCCACGCTTTACCAAGTATATAGATGCATTAATTAAATAAGAGATATTGTGATATCCCATGATATCCATGTCCCAACATGGAAGAACCTGCAACTGCACCTGCAACTAGCAACGCTATAAGAGGGCTAAGCAAAGCGGTAACATAGGCAAACAACGGTTTGCTAGGAAGGGTGAAAAAGGTTAGAGGCTATCATGGCAATTTGGGAGGCTTGATAAACAAGTGGTAGGTAGCGCGACATAGCAATAGCATCGAGACAACTAGCATAGCAAAGATTGTAGTGAGATCCAATGTGACAGTCATCTTGCTTGAAATCCCACTAGGAAGAAGAACGAGTCCATGAAGAAGACGAAGCCACATAGTCGAATGAATCCTCACAATTGCAACGAAACAGGAATTATCGAGAAGGAGCACAACCGGAAAGAAGCAAACAACATGGTAAACACACAACACATAAACAAGACATGATGCTCGACCAAGTATGATTCATGACAAGGCTACATGATGCTACTCATGGCAAGAGATGATGCATACAATAACAACACATCAAAGCAAGTTTAAATGAGGCCGGAAACAACATATAACAACTCCGGTAAGTCCTAATATGCAAATTTA
>NC_053025.1:404946530-404964727 GCF_003073215.2 Triticum urartu | reverse complement strand
AGCCTCGGTCCCAATGAATTTGATGTTATTGAGGAGCCCCTTAAGGTGCCTCAGTTCAAAACTTTCCACACACGACTGGCCAACACGGCCAAGAGCATCAAGCAAAAGACCAAGTAGCGTAAAATCCAAATGGTACAAGCTTAATGATCGATGGGTCAAGCTCCTCAGAGCTGAACATGATCTGGAGCACAAGCTTGGAAAAAACGAGGCTAATAAAGATTATCCATGAAGGAACTTGCTTCCAGAACTAGATGAGGAGGGCAAAGACGGTGTACTATCTAAGCACAAATGGGCTAAGCAACCCGACAGCCTCCCTAGAGAAGAGCCTCCAAGAAGCTCCTTAGCGTCGAGGAGGAATATATCCACCATGGCCCCTAAAGAAATATGATTTGAGAGAGAAGCTACCTACAAGGCCAGCGGGTCCATCTTGGACGATTTACAAATCCAGAGAACGCCCACCTGCTGGATTGGTGGGACACCCGGCTTGATTAGCCACGAGCGGTGATATATGTGTGACCGAAACATAACCATGTCCGCTATTCGCCATGCTACAGCCAAGGTCAGAGAAGCTGCCCATCCCATGTGGTTCATAGATGAGGTGATGCATCACCAGTTCCCAAAAGGGTTTAAACCCATTAATATAGAGCACTATGACGGAACAATGGACTCCATTGTATGGATTGAGGATTTCCTCATGCACATTGCACATGGCCGAAGGCGACAATCTCTGTGACAACAAATATTTGCCCTTAAAGCTCAAAGGAGTAGCTCAACACTTGCTTAATAGCCTTCCCGAGGACTCTATCAGTAATTTGGAAGACCTCAAAGATGCACTCTGAGAAAACTTCCAAGGTACTTGCATCCGACCCCTAGACGACAACCAAAAACCGGGGTAGTCAACCCAAACATTCTAGAATCGATTTTGACTAAGAAAAAAACAGATAGTAGACTGCATAGACATAGAGGTGATAGCCACATTGAAGAATGACATTCGTGATGAATGGCTGGCCAGGGAGCTTGGAAAAGAGAAGCCATGAACAATCGAAGCCCTCACACACCTCATGACTTGGTTTTGCGCTGATGAGGACAATTGGTTGGCTCGGAAGAGCAACCATATAGCAGCGATCCCGGCACCTCCGAGGTGCAAGACGGGAATGGAAAACCTCGGAGTAACAGGAATAACAAGTGTCATAATAGAGGAAGCAGTAGTGACACCGAAAAGACCGCAGTCAATGCAAGTTTCAGCGACCAGCATGACGGTAACAAGAGGAACCCTTTTTGAGGAGGCAGGGATGGTCCAAGTACATTGGACAAGATATTGGATAAACCATGCGTCGTCCATGACAGCCCCAACAAGCCAGCCACTTATACGTATCCAACATATCTATAATTTATGAAGTTTTGTATGATTTAAATGGAACTAACTGGACTGACACGTAGTTTAGCAGAACTATCGTGGTGTTGTTTTTTGTGCATAAATAAAAGTTCTCGGATTGGGCTGAAAATTTATGATGATTTTTATGGACCAAAAGAGACCCCCGAAGCCTGGGAGTTGGACTAGATGATGTCCAGGGAAGCGATAAGCTCAAGGGGCGCGGGTCCCCTCAGGGCGCGCCTACCGAGCATGTCGCTCCCTTGTGGACCCCCCTAACATGAAACTAATGCCACAAATTCTAATAAATATAGAAAAATCCAGAAAGAAACCAAGAACTTCCGCTATGCCGCCACAAGCCTCTGTACCAAAGAGATCCCATCTGGAGCCCTGTTTAGGCACCCTGTCGGAGGGGGAAATCATCATCGAAGGCCACCTTCATCATTCTGGTGGTCTCCATGACAAGGAGGGAGTAGTTCACCCTCAGGGCTGAGGGAATGTACCAGTAGCTATGTGCTTGATCTCTGTTTGTCTCTCTCGTGTTCCTGATTTGGCACGATCTCTGAGTCAGATTGTATGATGTTTTTCCCTCTCTATCTTGTTGTGATTAATGGAGTATTACTCTTCGAGGTTTCGTTATGTTCGATTGAATATTGGATTTGACATCACTTGATGTGTGTCTTTCATGTGGATACCCGTGGTGACAATGGGGTATTCTATTGACTTACTTGATGTATGTTTTGGTATTCAACTTGTGGATTCCCATGGTGACATTGGGGTAATCTAGGCACATAGGTTGATACATGTTTTCATCCTACTTTCTTTGATAGAAACTTTGGAGTGATTCTTTGTCACACGTGAGGGATTGTTATATGATTCAATTATGTTAGCATTGTTGAGAGATTGCACTAGTGAAAGTATGAACCCTAGGCCTTGTTTCCAAGCATTGGAATATCGTTTGTGCTCCGTTTTATCAATTGCTACCTTGTTGTTTTTATATTCTTCAGATTAGAAAAACCTATGTCTATTATCCATACTACACTTGTATCACAATCTCTTCATCGAACTAGTGCATCTATGCAATTTACCTTTGTATTGGGTGTGTTGGGGACACAAAAGATTTCTTGTATTTGATTGCAGGGTTGTTTGAGAGAGACCATCTTTATCTTACGCCTCCCACAGATTGATAAACCTTAGGTCATCCACTTGAGGGAAATTTGTTGTTGTCCTACAAAACTCACACTTGGAGGCCCAACAACGTCTACAAGAATAAAAGTTGCTTAGTAGACATCAAGCTCTTTTCTGGCACCGTTTCCGAGGAGGTGAGTGCTTGAAGGTATATCTTTAGATCTTGCAATTGAATCTTTTAGTTTCTTGTTTTATCACTAGTTTGCACCACTGCAGGATGCTGCTAACGCGACACTACGATCAGAGACCTTTTGACGAAACTGTGTGCGATGCATTTATGGCAAACGATGATGTAAAAAACCCATCAAAGAAGATTCAAAACATTTGCGATGGCAGAGCCATCAAACATGGTTCCGATTTTAGTTGCGTGTGCGATGCACGGCACAAAGTTGATACATCCGAACTGTTTGCGATGAGGCAGAACAACAGAAACGGGCAGCCATATCAATGTGTGTGTGATATACGGCATACAGTTCGCTCGATGAACTGTTTGCTATTAGGGAGTGCAAAAGAAATGATTAGCCAGATCAAGGTGTGTGTGATATACGACATACGGTTCACTCGGATGAACTGCTTTCGATTAGGGAACACATCAGAAACGGTTCAACTTAACAAGATGTGTGTGATATGCGGCATACAGTTCACATAGATGAACTGTTTGCGAGCCAAAATAACACAAATGAGTCGTGTAAACAAGATGTGTGTGATACGCAGCAAGCAGCCGACTCAGATGAACTGTTTGCGATGAGAAATCACAACACAGATGGTTACTACAGTTAGTTCATGTGCGATTCTGTGTGTACAAAAAACTTTGAAAAATACAAACTAGTTGCTTGCGGTAGCTAGGAGTATCGCACACGATGTGTCTGTGAGTACTCGTGGGCGACGATTAGTAAGTTACACATACGTTTCCTTAAGTTAACACATGTGTGAATTTGCAATATGGACAGTTAATATGCAAATGCCTTCTGGACATCGGGCACACGCTTAAACTCAATGAACTGTGTACGATACTAATACTTTCCATGAAAATTTAAGAACTTGGCTAACAACATTTGAGTAACATATACATAGTGGTTACACTATTCTACAAAAGGGGGATCTTCGTAACACAGTTTTGACAACCATATGGTTCGTATCTACATAATTAACACAGTAACAACTATCACATTTTAAGAGGCTGAGGGCCAACAACCATATGGTCCATATCTACATACTTAACATAGTAAAAGCTAGCACATTTTAAGAGTTTGAGGGCCAACAACCACAACTATCTGCTGGAAGCAGCTTGATCACGATGACTCGACATCTCTTCAATGAAAAGGAAAAGCCCTCCTGTGCCTTGGTAGAGCACGAGTAGAACAATGTCTCCAGTTTTCTAATAGGAAATGCAGTACATTGCAATCACTTTGGCGTTATTAGCAGGCACAAGTGTAATTCGACCATGCTGGGAAATTGATCCAGGAACTGCTATAGCGGGCAATTTTTGTTGAAATGTAGAATAAAAACCAATTGTAACATATCGTTGAAGATGTATATAGTTTATGAGCATCAACATTAAAATCAGACTTTTTACCAGCATTTTGTGCACACAATTGGTCTTGTTCAATGTGTGCACCATAGGTATAATTAATCCCATCCAAAATCCAGCATTCATACGCTGTGCTATCTCTGTTAGATTATCAACAAAGTTTATGACATGATTCAAGTCCTTCCAGTGAAATTTGGTATGCTTAGTAACATACAGATCGTTCACTATGCATCCAACATATCCTGCTTAAAAGGTGGAAATGTATTATTTATTCAGAACATGGCAGAAGAATATATAGTGCACATAAATTGGTAAATAGAATTTGTTACTACCTAGGAACGGAGTCAGAAAATGAACACAATTGGTTGCTTAAATAGTGATCAATTAGTCAGAACAAATACCCCGATTTTGCTAAGTAATATGGCATCATGGAGAAAGTTGAACGGAAACTAACCTCGATCAGACTTTGATCGGCTGATGACATTGGGGAAGTAAACATCCATGTTAATTAGACCAGGCCGTGGTGCACGCACTAGAATTTTATTGCCAGCTTTCAGTTCATAACACTTAGACATTTTTCTCCAAAGGTCCACATCAAAATAGGAGTGACCATATTTATCAAGTTTTACGCTAACTGTCATTGTAAATCCATGCTGCGTTGTCAATATGACATCCATGGAGTCATCAAAAAAGTAAAGCCCAAGATTTCCTTCTACTCCTGTTCTTGCAAAGCAAGGGATGTACTGCTTGAAATGGAAGATCGTAAATTAGATATATTGAAATAACAAAGCAAGATGCTAATATGGGAGTAACTGGTATAATAGATCAATATATAGATGAAAGCAAAGTACAGAAATATAAAATATAAAATAGATAATGTAACAAAGATTTGATGCAAATATGAGAGTAACTGAATGAACAATACATCATATATTTACCTAATATGGGGGGATCGGCTTCGACATCTAGGCTGCACGTGGCCACCGTACCTTTTTGTCCAAATGTAGCAACAAACGGTATATGTTCACAAATTTAGGCAATGCCGACCGTGCTAGGTTAAGATTGAACATACCGAGCGCTCCTTGAAGTCATCCAGAATGGTGAGATAGAACTTCGTTTCCGACTGGCCGCAACCACACTTGCCCAATTTGTGCTTGCACTGTGGACACATGAATGAACACCCACGAATTAGCTAGAACAAAAATGAATCCACAGCGATTTCCGCCGGTTGATTAACAGGGACCGACGGACTGTGATAAGAGATGAGTGAATATTTCGCTAAGTTGATTACCTTCTCAATGAGAAAAATCCCCGGCCCAATCCCATTGAAAACCCCAATTGACTAGAGTCTAGAATGTCGATGCAGATAGGCGGCGGAAAGCGGTAAGGGCGAAATCCCGTGTCATTTGGAGCACGACCTTCGCCCGCCAACAACAGCCATCGAGCTTAGGGTGGCCGTCGCGATATAAGTTGATGAGGTGCAGAGTTGCGGAGGAGTCCGCGGCGAGTGGGTGGGGATGAAGTGGGCAAGGGTTTTCTTTTTTTCCCTTTTGCATGTGTGGGTGAACACACATGGTTCCCAGAGGCGACAGAGATGAATCATGTGCGATAGTAAATCACCAAGATTGAAGGGGAATCCAAATTCCTTTGTTTCAATTCGTCCATCGAGCGCTCTCGGGGTTGCCTTCTCCTCTCGCGATAAACGTAGTGAACCGCATAAATCTCCTTCGCGAATCGTGACACAGATACGAATACCCACCTGCTGCTGTCAAGCGACCTGACCTTCTTCCTCCGTCACCGGGCCAGCTTCTAGTCCCCCGGCGCGGACTTCTTAGCACATATTTAGGATTATGTGCATTTTTCTCTAGGCAATTAATGCAACCATATAAATCGCGAGCCACATATGCGAGCCCGAGGATTCGCCACCATGCTAAACCCGCAGCCTGCGAATACGGAAAGGCTGCTTGCTCACCCTCCCGGCTACCACACTCGCGCAGAAGGTCCTATGCGCAGAATCCCCATAGAAGTTCTAATTTAGTGAACAATACCTCGCCGATCTCCCGGGACAATCTCAGCCTTTTTAACAAGGAAACTGGAACATAATATCAAGGACAAAACCGTGTGCTGACGCGCCGCGAGGCAATAGTCCAACAAATAGCCGCCCGTTGCCTGTTCGACTCCCCCTTGGTTAAGTAAACCTAGACCCTGCCACAAATGACAGCGTCACCAGGTGCCACTGCCTTGTCCCTGCCAGACAGGCCCTCCATTGACCCGAGCCACGCTCTGGGGCCGTTGAGTGGACCCGAATGGGAGATCGAACCATCCGGTGACCCCCAATTCCACCCACCGCTACACTGGTGCCAAAAATTTTGCAGAAATGTTTGGCCCTCGACCATGTCGTGCATGGGCAGACACTGCGCGCATACTATCGCTGCCCACACGTGCCCAATTGTAACGCCTAATTCTTTTGTCGAGCAAAGGGTCAATTGGTTTTTTTTATATCCCAATAGTCCATCGGAAGGATTAACATATGTATTTCCACAAAATGCTGCGCTGGTTTCGCTGTGACTGGGGGAAGAGGGGCCCAGTTACCGTATCTCACGCATTCCACGCGAGATCTCCCGATTTGGGAGCAGTGATATATAGGAAAATAATGGCAAGAGTCATGTTCGTGTGAAGTTGAACCCAGAATTACAATTCTATTCTTACCTTAATCCATTCATCATTTCATTCTTGATTCTATAAACTTGACGTTCCTCAATTCTAACCCGCTAGTATTTCAGAACAGAGAGAGCTTCCCGTGAGCTCCTATATCGGTGTCAGATCTGCTAGTTCATACTTAGAACCTTTTATGCTCATATGGTGTTTTCATTTTTATTTTGGGACCCCTTCCCAAAAGGGAAATACCCTTTAAAATATAACTCCGGAGTGCTTAATGATAGGTGCCTGTGAGTGCGCTATCATTTAATAGTTTTGGTTAAGTTCCAGCTTATTTTTGTTCTTTATTCTTAAGGCAGAGCTCGACATTTACACTCCATGAATTTATTAGAGGATGTGTTGCCTCGAGTGACTTGTGCACACAAGCATTGCACTCACTGAAATCCGGAGCACCCGGGAAATCTGTGTTTCAGTAGGACTTATAAGTAATATTGCACTAAGTGTTCTGAGCGGATATACTATAGTTCGCGATGCGAGAAATCCGCATAAATTATGCTTCATCTTTGGTTTTAACCTAGTTGAATTATTCCTCAGCCTTTTCGCACAGTAGGAGCCTATGTGTGTGGAGGGATGATTAGATGAATATTGGAGTTTGTGAGATTTAATGCCATTGGGCAATTATGACTTAGCAACCCCAATAACCGTACCATTTCCCTCAGGATGTCTTGTATTTTTGAAATTATCCGCAGCACCACCTAAATTGCTTTAGAGTCCAGTACGAAAGCTACTATGGACATTTTGCTTACGGTGGTTGAATCCTGTGGCTGGGACATATACGTCATTCACATGGAGCGCCTGCATGGTCCAATGGTAAATGGCCTCCCACCCAATCGTTTGGGTCCGATTTCTTGGCATAGGACGTTGAGAGTCGCTAGTGGGAGAGTTGATGTTCCGTGAGCTTAGCTTATTCATATGTCTTTCGATTGTACTGCCCAATTGGTCGTACGCCTTCGTTTTATTTCATTATGACAACTTAATTAACTGGATGTATATCTACCTTCAATCGAGCGGTAGTGCATCGAAAATTTCGACCATTTGTGAGTGGAAGAGGCATCAAGAGAAGGTCGTATTACCTGCATGACTTGCATGGGTGAGTGCATCGAGCTCGTACATGCCTTCGTGAGTTTCAGCATGTCTCAGTTTTCACTCAAAGTCTGAAAACTGATTGTGTTTTAGCTATGTTCGTGTGCCCGTTAGTATATTTTGTGAACCCTTTTGGCCCCAGGTCACTTTGGGTCTTTTGTTAAGCTTGTTGAGTAGCTCCATGCCATGTTCTTACTTGTCTTAATCAGGTCATGTATCATGTTGTTTTGCTGCTCCGAAGAGGGCTTCGTGATCTGAAATTTCAGACAAGTGTTAATTTCACTAAGTCTGGAATCTGTTTTGCATTTGCGTTTTTGCCATGCTTGTTTGAACCTCATAATGGATGAATTGGCCGTGGGCTCAGTGCTAGTCTTTTGTTAAGAATCTTGTGTGGCATACCTGCCATGTATTTTGTTGTCATGTTTGGTGGCTGTAGCATGTTCATTGCTATTGCATTTAGGTTACATTCTCCATTGCTTCTACTGACTTTAAAAGAGTGATGGCGCGTCAGGACCTTGCTGTAATTACAAGAATTTTTCGGGCAGACCCAGGATAGTCACCAATAGCAAATGTCATATCTATTTATAATTATCAGCTTGGCCTTATATCTACTCAAAATCACCGTACACATCGATCTCGGGCGATATAATCTTGATTTATATGCCATTTTCGTTGTTATACAAAAGCGCATTTCAATCTCATCTTTCCAATTGGCGGCACCGTGGTGCCTGGGTAAAGGCCTCTGCCCGAACATCTCCAAGTTGAGCCAGGTGATTAGGATTCAATGCATATATCCTTATCATATCTTGAAAGGGGTATATGGCGATGGTCCCGTGCATTCGCCATCAAAACCGTTGCATAGCACTACCTCATCATTATAATCATGGAATTCGGATTTGACACTCTGTAAGCACGTTTCGATTGGTGGGTTATAAGTGATGATATCCTAATGTTCACGTGTTTTATAATGGGTAGATCTTGTCTGAAGAGAATAGCTTGTCCTTTGTCCATGAGTTTTTTTCTATGATGAACATAACCCTGCAAATCCGTTCAAATTTGGCACCTTTTCGGGTTCATGTACCATATTTAGGGGATTATGTGCATTTTATAGACATTAATGCACATAATTCAAGTTCAAACATGGTGCATGAAAGGGTGCACAAGAACGGCTTGGAAAACCATGCTCATGTCATTTAGTAAATTCTCATGCCTTTTACAAGGAATGGGCAGATATTTCAATGAAATGTGTGGCAATAGTCAACCACAAACGTTTGTTTATGGGTTTTCAACTATAAAAAATGAAATAAATGCTTGAAAAACATGACGCCTGGCATGGTGCCATGGTATGGACCTCACCATGCCCTGGTAAAAATTTGAGAAGGTTTGGCTTATGTCGTCATGCACGCCCTTCATAAATCGAACCATCACCGAGGAAGTTCCATGCTTTCGAGAGGGAAATCACCAAGATTGAAGGGGAATCCAAATTTTCTTCGTTCTTTGCCCTGGAGTTTTTTTCTACGACGAACATACACCCTGCAAATCACCGTGTTCAAATTTGGCATTTTTCTGCTCATTTACCATATTTAGGGGATTATGTGCATTTTCTAAGCATTTCGAGCGCATATAAATCCAATCCAGCTACAACTGCACGAGTGTGATGTGAGGGACGTGGATTGTTGTTCGATCACGGCACATCCTATGGTGCACACACGCAATCCGCGTGGCTGGGGTTCCGGACAATCATAATGCAACACACAATAGGCTCAGCGCAAACTATGAGAGGAGATGAACCATGTGAGCACGAGTCAAGTAATGGAAGGGAAGTCACAATGCACAAGCAGGTTAGGCATCAGAGTTGTCAGTGGCAAAGCAAAAGAGCGAGCAAACTAGCATAGCAAAGATAGTAGTGATTTCGAGGGTATGATCATCTTGCCTGCACAGTTGTCAAAGCTGACTGGATCCTCACAAGCAAACTCAACGGGCTCCTCGGTAGCGAACTCGTCTCCCGGCTCTACCCAAACAAGAACAAACAAGCAACAAGGATACAATCAACCACGTGCAAGATCAAGCAATATGATGAAATGATGATATGCTATGCGGGATGCGATGCGGGATGCAAAATGCAAGATATGACAGGAAATGCATGAACCTGGCCTCAACTTGGAATTCCAAGGGTTCCACTGGAAAGATGAGATGAAATCGCTTGAAAACGATATAAAGAACGCCGGAATCGGAGTTACGGTTTGGAAATGGCAAGCGATTCAAAAATGACACCGGTCTGCGATTTACAGCAAGTAGGCATCTAAATGCAATGAATGAACATGCTACAGCACCCAAACATGACAACAAAATACATGGCAGGGATGCACACAAGATGCTTAACAAAAGTCTAGCACTGAGCTACGGCCAATTCATCCATTATTCAAACAACGAGCAAATGTATCGAACAGATCACTCGCCCAAGGCGCCTCGAACCATGTCGCAATACGGGAAGGCGCACAGCATGACCACCAGCAAAACAGATTCCAGACCTTAGGATAAACCCTGTCTGATTCAGATCAACGAGCCCTCTTCGACAGCAAAACAACATATAACCACCTGCATAAGAGCAGGGGTTAAGAACATTGCCCGATACTCACAGCTACGCCTGACCTGGGCAACAGCGTCGACAACATTATAACTATACCGCGCGAGCCACTACGAGACAAGCTACAAAACAGCAGTTTCAGACTAGTCGGCGCCTGAGACATGCGAAATATAACTCCAACCGCGCCGGCGAAACGCACGCTCGGGATGCACCGTAGCCAGGCGGCATCGGCGAAACAGTGTCATCGGCAAGGCAATACACATCCCAGTACTAAATAAGGAACAAGTAGAATACACAGCTAGACATGGCAAGAACATGCAGTACCGTCGGCACGGGAATTCAACTACCACAACCGCCGTCAGAGAACTTTTTAGTAATAACGATTTTCTGGACGAGTACTGCCTCTCAGATTCACCACGAGCAGCAAATGTTAGCGCTACGAGGGACTTCCAAGCTATGAAGTGCATCTCATTAGTTATCTCATATCAAGAGAATGACACTTGGCATGTGATGAGAAGCATTATACATCGCCGTAAGAACTTCTCTTACTATATGCACCTCAACATCTACGCACGGATCCACTTTAGGAGCAACAAGCCGACTGCAACCAGTATGTGCATCAATGAACCTTAGCATAATCCAACTTATGGTTTTGTGAGAAAACTCACTAAGTCCTGAAAAACAGAATTCCCGTGCCTCACTTGCAAAGCTTTGCAACAAGTCACCAACCCCGCCCAGCCATTCTACTCCATGGGGGTTCCTCTACTCTCTGAAGCACCACCATGCCTTGCCACCCTCACCAAAAATGCGCAATAGAGACACGCATGGCAATAAGCGCACATGTCCGAAGGCCGACATTTATACTATCACATTTGGAGTGCTTATCTACCGTAACACACACGCTTAAGAGCGCAAGCCACATAGTGTCATCTGACAAATTTAACTCACGAACCTCCTTCTAACGAGCATTTGGGCGTCAAGATGAACTAGCATCGCTTCAGTAAATTAGAGTACACTGGTGATTAAATGAATTCGTAAATACATTAAACGTCAACATGAAGAAAACATATTAGGTATAGTAGTGAAGACTCACAGGAACAATATATATATAGGCAGAGCGGGATACGACAGACGAGAACAGGACCATAAGAATGCTTAAATATTAATCAGTAGACTCTGGCAGAAAAAACCACCGTGCCTTCGGGTTAGCATAAGTTATAGAGTAACTATTAAGCGTCGTATGGCCGAGTAGTATTCTGCCTGACGCATGAGAGCACTACGATCAGGTATTGAGGGTCCGCCGGATTAAGCTCTTAAAAAATCACGTCCGCCCGTAGCGCCGTACAGGAAGAGCTCGAGAGAGAACAGCTCCGTGGCGGGCCAGGCCCGGGATGTTCTCCCCGGCGGCTCGCGTGCAGAACTGTTGACCCTGCTCGTGCTCCGGAGGCCAAGCTGTGCGTGTTGTCCCGGCCGCGAGGGAGCGGGAGGACCAACCAGCAGCTCTCGCAAGTTTGCCAGGCGGCATCGTCATGAAGGCGCCGCGGTGAGAGGAGTTGAGACTAACTGCGTTCCCGTGGCGCGGTGCCGCCATGAAACATCGAACCCAAATACAAGGCTGCCTTGACGGCGAAAGAAGGCTACCCCCCCCCCGGCGACACCCACGGAGCGCGACCATATCTCGTCGCCCGAAGCCGGCAGCGCGGCGTGATACACGCGCGGCCCACCAGGCGGGCTGCGAGACCGGTGAACTACTTACATGGTACGTCCTCGTCATCCCAGTCATGTAGACGGCCACATTAGCACCAATCTACCGTCGCGCCAAATCCGAGCCTGCGTCACAAGTCGAGCACTTGCCCCCTTGACCGAAATATACGGCGCGGGGAAGCGACCGAAACATTCCACGAAACGAGAGGGGGTGTGGTTAATAAAGGCGGCATAAGTGGAGTTAGAAAGGCCAAATGCGGGCCCGTTGCTTCTGGCCGGTTTGACTTGTTGGCCACCTGTCAGCAACCCAAATGCATCCCGTTATGACTTGCCATACCGCAACCCTCCTATCGCAGGGACAGGAGTTGTGTTTTGGGACATTTTGGGAGGACGGTTTCTTAATTGAGGTGGTGGCCCCTCAGACTACATCATCATCCTCTACACAGAGGACTTCTCCGGCTTCCCGTACCGTGATCACACGTTACATCACCATCTCCGCACCGATCATCCAAAGAACAAACTGACAAGGTTCCGGTTCACCCGTAGTCAACACTCCTATAGCATGCCTGCGTTCCACGACTCCCCCGGTCCAGATTTACGATCAAAGTTCTAATCCGGCACACTGCACCGCCGTCAGCTTTACTGGCGTGCTCCACAAGCTCTCCACTAACTCCGCTCCACCTCCTTCTCACTACGAAATGAATAAATGGCCTAGTAAGATAACTTAACGACCCTACGTCGCACAGAAAGAAGCGCCGATCATCAATAAGTCGTAACTCTCCCTTTACACTGACAAGCAGAAAATGCCTCATTTCTTGGATGTACGAGATGAACTATCCGTCCTTTTAAACCGATGCCCACATCCAGAATGATATGAACCAGAAACAAACACACGAACCAGAACCGAACCCGACTAATACTAATGCTGAAACGCAAAGTGGAAGCTTGGGATTAATCCGGTGTGTTATAGGGGCGCCGCCCCGGGCCCCCGGAATCAGGGGGCCCCATTTATGTATGTATATCATGTATATTACTAGTCGATTTGGCCCAGCACACAGCCCAAACGGGAGGTCAACAGGCGGCAGGACACACAGCCCTCTGATGACGCATAGATTAGATCGTGCCCCGCGGCAGTTGCCCATCGCCGGCCACGCCGAGAAGCCGAGCCGCAAGGGCTGATTCAATGATTTTTGCCGGCGTCAGCAGACGACAGGCCCCATGATTGTTCCGGGAGTACGTCGGCCACGCAGCCGCCGAGACATCAGACATCCCTAGTCCGCGCACCTTGCCTTCATCCTCCTTCAGTACATGTGGTAATGCATCTCTCTTATTTCCCCTTTCTGAAAAAAGGAACCCATCTCCAAGGTGCTTCTCGAGACTGTTGCTTCTTGTATTAGCGATCTAGTTGGATGGTACATTGAAACGACAAAGGAGGATTTCTTAAGTATTGTGATTGTTAGGGTTCAGTTTTGGCACTGATTGTGTGTAACTGCTCACAACTTTGGGATATGATTGCATAACTTTACATTCTGTAGACATTGCCAATCTCACCGCCCCTCTCTGGCATCTCCTCCCGGCTTTTACATTGGGGTGTTCTGTATGCCAAACCGTTTGGTGGGCCACTTAGCGTTCTCACTGATTTTAGAAGCCATTATAGTTTGAACTTCATGCATAGCCACTATTTATGGCTGTGAACCGCTCTAATTGAATTTAGAGCCATGTGCATTGCTAATTGGATACTCTACTCATAATAATTACTTATATAAATCTTCATTCTTGTAATCAAGTTCATGGTTGTGACACTATGCATTTTCAGGCATTTCAACCGGATGCAATTCCAGTATGTGCACTCATGTGGGAAAAAAATTTAGTTATGCACTCTCAAGTTTCATATTTCCTAGTATACATTGCATGATTTTGCTTACCCTCTCTATATGGATTTTTTTTATATACTTTTGTTTTTTTTTTCAGGATAGATTATTGGTGGATAGATCAACTCTTGCACACCTAATATATGGAGTTTTACTTGTGTCCGGCTTCACAAGAGGTGTGTGAAAATTTATCTTTCATCTCAACATCGCCGCTACATATTCCTTGCGGTGAGTAACTTAAGTTTCTCGACAAATTAATTATCATATACTACATTGTTTTTATCTTATACATAGTTGTTAAATGCAATTTAAGCATGCTTATTATTATTTTGATGGTGTACAAACACGTAGTTACCATTTTTAGAAAAGGGCCCCGAGTTCTAGTTTCGCCCCGCCCCCGAAATCTCAGGACCGGCCCTGGGCACAATTGTGTATTTCTGTTAATAGAATATACGTGACATGTGTTTGAAAAAAATGTTGAACAATGTAAAGGAATGTTCATGTAGCTTTATAAAAATGTGAAGGCAAGATGATCATACCCTCGAAATCACTACTATCTTTGCTATGCTAGTTTGCTCGCTCTTTGCTATGCCAATGCTACGATGCCTACCATTGCTTGTCAGCCTCCCAAATTGCCATGTCAAACCTCTAACCCACCTTGTCCTAGCAAACCGTTGATTGGCTATGTTACCGCTTTGCTCAGCCCCTCTTATAGCGTTGCTAGTTGCAGGTGAAGATTGGAGCCGTTCCTTGTTGGAACATTTATTTACTTGTTGGGATATCATTATATCGCTATGTTATCTTAATGCATCTATATACTTGGTAAAGGGTGGAAGGCTCGGCCTCTCGCCTAGTGTTTTGTTCCACTCTTGCCGCCCTAGTTTCCGTCATATCGGTGTTATGTTCCCGAATTTTTGCGTTCCTTACGCGGTTGGGTTATAATGGGAACCCCTTGATAGTTCGCCTTGATTAAAGCTTTTCCAGCAATGCCCAACCTTGGTCTTACCATTTGCCACCTAGCCTATTTTTCCCTCGGGTTTCCGGAGCCCGCGGGTCATCTTATTTAAACCCCCCGGGCCAGTGCTCCTCTGAGTGTTGGTCCAAACTAGAGTCCTGTGCAGCGCCCCCTCGGGGAAACTTGAGGTTTGGTTTTAGTTGTATGGAGCGCTCATCTGAGTGTGCCCTGAGAAAGAGATATGTGCAGCACCTATCGGGATTTGTCGGCACATTCGGGCGGTGTTGCTGGTCTTGTTTTAACCTGTCGAATTGTCTTGTTGTACCGGGTTGCCGAGTCTGATCGGTGTGTCTCGGGTGGAGGTCTATTCCTTCGTTGACCGTGAGAGCTTGTCATGGGCTAAGTTGGGACTCCCCTGCAGGGATTGAACTTTCGAAAGCCGTGCCCGCGGTTATGGGCAGATGGGAATTTGTTAATGTCCGGTTGTAGATAACTTGAACCTTAATTAAATAAAATGAATCAACTGAGTGTGTTGCTGTGATGGCCTCTTCTCGGCGGGGTCCGGGAAGTGGACACGGTGTTGGAGTAATGCTTGCGCAGGTTGTTCCTCTAGCTTCTCGCTCGTGCTTTGCCTCCTCTTCTCGCTCTCTTTTGCGAATAAGTTAGCCACCATATATGCTAGTCGCTTGTTGCAGCTCCACTTATATTTGCCTTACCCAATCCTATAAGCTTAAATAGTCTTGATCGCGAGGGTGCGAGATTGCTGAGTCCCTGTGGCTCACATATACTATAACACCAGATGCAGGTCCAGGTGATTCCGCTCCAGGTGACGAGTACGAGCTCAAGTGGGAGTTCGACGAAGACTCTCAGCGATACTACGTGTCTTTTCCTGATGATCAGTAGTGGTGCCTAGTTGGGGTTTGATTGGGACCTTGTCGCATGTTGGGTTCTTTTCCATTTTGGCGCCGTAGTTGGGCCATGAGTGTTTGTATGATGGATGTTATTTATGTACTTTGATGTGACATGGCGAGTGTAAGCCAACTATGTTTCTCCCCCTTTTATTATGCTTTACATGGGATGTTGTAATGATTGCCTAACTTGCGACATTGCTTTCAATGCGGTTATGTCTCTAAGTCGTGCCTCGACACGTGGGAGCTATAGCCGCAACGAGGGCGTTACAAGTTGGTAATCAGAGTCTTCCCCGACCTTAGGAGCCCCATTGCTTTATCGTTTCTAGCAGCCGAGTTGTGTCTAGAAAAATGTTTTGAGTCTTTAGGAATTATATATCAGAGAGCTTAGGAATTCTTTTTACTTCCCAGTCTCCTCATCGCTCTGGTAAGGCATCCTGACGTAGAGTTTTGACTCTTCTCTTCTCAAATTTCACTAAAATTTTTTTTAGGATCACGCGAGTATCTTGGAATCGTTCCGATGGCTTATGATGAGAACATTGACTTGGTGCCTCCTGTCAGGGGTTTAGTGGAAGTGTCCCGGGGAGTTGAGCTCTGAGGTGTTGTCATCATAATTTTATCGTTGCAATTCTGGAATACTTGAGATATGTTCGCCGACATCGAAAATCTCTTTTATGCAGTTCGTTGGTGAGATAACCTCGACGCCACCCAGTACTGGGGCGGGAGTTCGGGAGTATCGCCATAACTTGTATAACGGATGCTTTTCGAAGGTTGAGGTAGATGGTTTCCGAAGTTTCTTGGTTATGTGTTGAAGGATGGATACAGCTGGATGTAGGATTTGCTAGTTTGGGTGAGATATTATGCTTCCCCTGTATCCCCAACACCTGATTGCATAACCGGAAAGGTTCGGGAGTTTCATAGGTGGGAATTCTAATAGCTCTGGTTCTTCTTCCACGGATATTTGTTTGAGATTGGGGTTTCTTACCGATTATTCGTTCTTGATCCGTACCTTGTTGATTTATTTCTATACCTTAATTTTACGTGGCTTCTCAATTTATGGATATGTGACCATTTGAAGAGGAATGCATTCGTTCATTTTGTTTCGGATCTGAAGACTATATGTTGCAATTTTCATTCCATTGGATTCAGCTTCAATAATTATCTGTCTATGTGCTAACGGTGGTCAACCTCTTCAGGATGGCTCCCGCTAAGAGCACCAGTCAGAACCAGAATCAAGATCCGCCACCGCCTCCACCTCCTCCAAAGGCATGGCAAGCTGTGATGGCCACAACTAATGCAAACACACAGCTGATCATGCAAATTCTCCAAGAGCGCAATCAAGGCAGTCAAGGGAATCAAGGCAGCAATCAGAGTCACTTTGCTACACTCAACCAGTTCCTTGCTAATGGGCCAAAGACTTTCAGCAATTATGTTGAGGCAACCGATGCTGACGATTGGCTTGTGGATCTGTGTAAGCATTTCGAGTGCAGTAATGTCAGGCCTGAGGACTTTGTCAAGTTCACTTCCTTCCAACTCAAAGATCAAGCTGCAGAATGGTTCCAGCAGTACAAGGACTCCAGAGGTGGACGTGTTATCACTTGGGATGATTTCCGTCGAGATTTCCGAGCTCATCATATTCCCCAGAGCGTGGTTGAAAGAAAGCGTGAGGAATTCCGCAATCTGAAGCAAGGCTCTTTGTCTGTCTATGACTACAACAAGTTGTTCCAGAAGCTTGCCCGCTTTGCCAAGCAGGACGTGCCTGATGAGAAGAGCATGATATATCAGTTCAGGGGTGGTCTCAGAGAAGATATTCAGCTCGCTCTTGTCCTCTTTGAGCCCTTGAGATACGATGAGTTCTACAACATGGCACTGAAGCAAGAGGCTGCTCAGTTGAGGTGTGATGCTTTCAGGAAGCGAGTCAAAGATGTTACTCCTTCTTCCTCTACTCAAGTGGCCAAGCAGCAGAAGTTTTGGCTTCCTCCTCCTCCGTTCCGTCAGCCGTATCAGCAGAAGAGCAAAGGTGGCAGTGGTTCTTCCCACCCACCCAACCCAGGCTTTCAGAACAAGACTTTGTCTCAAGCTCCAAGATCGAGTGCTCCATATCACCGTCCGCTTTCAGAGGTCACGTGCAACAAGTGCCAACAGAAGGGTCACTATGCCAACAAGTGTTTCAACCAGAGGCGTCTTCCTTCTCCTCCTCCTGTGAGATCGGCAAGTACAGCTGTGGTCAAGCATAACCCCAAGTTCGCCAAGGTCAATTTGATGAAGTGCAGCTCAAGG